>NC_041381.1:567966377-568018367 GCF_002162155.2 Triticum dicoccoides | reverse complement strand
TACATGGGCCATGAGGGAGAAGAGGAGGGCCGGCCAGGGCAGGCCGCGCGCCCCCTCCCCCCCTAGTCCGAATAGGACAAGGAAGGGGGGGCGGCGCCCCCCTTTCCTCTTTCCCCTCCTCCCTTTCCTTCTCCACCAAGGCAAGAGGGGGGAGTCCTACTCCCGGTGGGAGTAGGACTCCTCCAGGCACACCCCTAGGGGGCCGGCCGCACCTCCCCCCTCCCTCCTTTATATACCGGGGCAGGGGGGCACCTCTAGACACACAAGTTGATCTTCGTGATCGTTCCTTAGCCGTGTGCGGTGCCCCCCTCCACCATATTCCACCTCGGTCATATCGTTGCGGTGCTTAGGCGAAGCCCTGCGTCGGTAGAACATCATCATCGTCACCACGCCGTTGTGCTGACGGAACTCATCCCCGACACCCTGCTGGATCGGAGTCCGGGGATCGTCATCGAGCTGAACGTGTGCTGAACTCGGAGGTGTCGTACGTTCGGTGCTTGGATCGGTCGGATCGTGAAGACGTACGACTACATCAACTACGTTGTCATAACGCTTCCACTTACGGTCTACGAGGGTACGTAGACAAACACTCTCCCCTCTCATTGCTATGCATCACCGTGATCTTGCGTGTGCGTAGGAAATTCTTTTGAAATTACTATGTTCCCCAACATAAATATCATAGAGGCTACGTTGGTTTTGATTCAACTACATGCATGAACATGTGCCAAGTCAAGCCACTCAAACAATTCAGAGGAGGATACCATATCATCATACTACATCACAATCATTTTAATGCAATGTTGATATCCAAGATAAGTCATTATTCACTCCTAGCTACTTATGCATGGCATGAGAAACTATAATCTCTAATTCTCAATGCAAACATGTTTGATCATAATAGGCTGAATCATGGATACTATGTTAAACATATTTACAAAAACAAAACAAGTTGAGTTCATACCCGTTTCTCTCTGCCACGACCAGTTCATCTAATATCGTCATTATTGCCTTTCACTTGCACGGCCGAATGATTTGAAATAATAATAGTGCAAAAGTGCCGTGGACTAAGCTGGAATCTGCAAACATTTTATTCAAGAGGAGCAGACAATGTAATATGGTCTCTTTTTTAGATCAACAATAATGCAAATGAGAGCCACTCAACATTTCCATCGTGGTCTTCTCCGCGGTATGACTAGATAAAAAGGAAAAGAAATTCAGAGAAACACACTAAAATATATTTTTTTTGGAGTTTTTGGTTTTTCGAAAGCAAGCAAACGAAAAAGGGAAAAGCAAAAACGAGAAAACCTATTTACACGGGAAAGCTCCCAACAAGTAAAAGAAGAACAAGGAAATCTTTTGGGGTTTTCTTTTTAGTACTACAACAATTTAAACTAGGAAGAAAAATCAAAAAGAAGCAAGAAACATAATTTTGGATTTTCTCAAAGTTTTTCAAACACACAAGAAGAAAACAAGAAAATAATAATTTAAGCATGGATGGTACAGTGAAAAAGTATGGACACCGACACCTGGAATGAAATGTGTGAACATGAATGTAATGTCGGTGGGAATACGCATTCCCCCAAGCTTAGGCTTTTGGCCTAACTTGGTAATTGGTCAGTAGCCTAGATGGTAGTTGGCGTGGTAGGTCACGGAGGCTCTTGGTGTTGATGCCTCGTCCTGCCGTGCTGCCTCCACTACTGTGTTGTGAGCTCGAGCCTCGCTCTCAAGAACAAAATATCTTCCCTTGATGTGATAGTCAAAAAGAGCAGGCGCAGGCAAATATGTGTGCACAACAGATGTTTGGTTAAACAATGAATTGTAAGTGAAGTTATGAATTTTTCCTTTGAGGATTTTATGCCTTTTTAAAGCATCAAAGTCTAAATACTGTGTGGGTAGGATAGGGTCAAGGGAAAAGTTGAAACACCCAGCCCCCGTGCTAAACGCGTGGCATGAATTCTGCCATAGAAATAGCCCCTGTTAGCGTTATGTTGCATTCTGTGTGCAACGATCGCTCCAAGGTTCTAACTCCTTTCACCGATGAGAGAAGCGCATATGAGCTCAAGTCTGGAGCATAAAGCGTACTACAGTCTTGCTTGCCTACTATACATTTTCCATTAAACAATGCGAAATACTGAATTGCAGGAAAATGTATGCTCTTTATTCTACCTTGTGTAATTTCACCAAAGCAAAGACTAGTCAATAATACTTCAAACTCAGCCCTAGGTGGCTCATCGAGCGAACCCCATAATGGGATTTTGTAGAGGTGAGCAAACCTTTCTAGAGAAATTGTAAATGGATTATCATAAAGTTTAAAAGACGCCCTAGACTCACGGGAAAAGAATTTAAATTCTAAAACAAATGATTCGGTGAGGATGAGGTGTTGGTCGCACTTATCTGAAATGTAGGGACCGAGCTCGGCATTGTGAACTAATTTCTCAAATTCCTCCTTAATACCCACTCTCACCATGTAATCGTTGCATGGACATAAGCATGTTTTGGTGGTGGCACTTCGAATGAAACTTTCACTTGGTTCAGCATAGGACCGACGAACAGAGCTGCTGCTAGAAGATGCCTCCAAGGATCTCCTCCTCGAAGAACTCCTTCCAAAGAAGTTCATAATGTTCGCGTACAATTTTCTGAAAAAATTTGGTCACCAAAACTTTATTAACAAAGCTTCACAAGAATGATAACAACTACTCATAGGGATGTATAGAGGAAATAGCAAGCATTCAAACTACTTAGAACTCTCAGAATTCAACATGCAAGCTCATCTACAGCAGCACCAAGAGTAGCTAATTATTCTAAATATAAACCACTAAAACAAAAACTAATTGGACACATGGAGGAGTCACATACCTGTTGGGGAACTTAGTAATTTCAAAAAATTCCTACGCACATGCAAGATCATGGTGATGCATAGCAACGAGAGGGGAGAGTGTTGTCTACGTACCCTCGTAGACCGAAAGTGGAAGCGTTAGAACAACGCGGTTGATGTAGTCGTACGTCTTCACTGCCCGACCGATCAAGCACCGAAACAACGGCACCTCCAAGTTCTAGCACACGTTCAGCTCGATGATGACCCTCGAACTCCGATCCAGCCGAGTGTCGAGGGAGAGTCCCGTCAGCACGACGGCATGGTGACGATCTTGATGTTCAACCGTCGCAGGACTTCGCCTAAGCACCGCTACAATATTATCAAGGAGGAGTATGGTGGATAGGGGGCACCGCACACGGCTAAGAGATCAAGAGATCAATTGTTGTGTCTATGGGGTTCCCCCCTCCTCCGTATATAAAGGAGGTGAGGAGGGGGAGGGCCGGCTCTCAACTGTGGCATGCCCTGGGGAGTCCTACTCCCACCGGGAGTAGGATTCCCCCCCTTCCATGTAGTAGGAGTAGGAGTCAAGGAAAGGGAAGAAAGAAGGGAAGGAAGGAGGGGCTGCGCCCCTCCCCCTAGTCCAATTCGGACTAGGCCTTGGGGGGAGCGCGCCGCCTGCCCTAGGCAGCCCCTCTCTCTTTCCCATATGGCCCAATAAGGCCCAATACTTCTCCCCGGCGAATTCCCGTAACTCTCCGGTACTCCGATATATCGATCTTTACATCTCGACCATTTCAAGACTCCTCGTCATGTCCCTGATCTCATCCGGGACTCCAAACTCCTTCGGTACATCAAAACACATAAACTCATAATATAATTGTCATCGAAACCTTAAGCGTGCGGACCCTACGAGTTCGAGAACTATGTAGACATAACCGAGACACGTTTCCGGTCAATAACCAATTGCGTAAGCTGGATGCTCATATTGGCTCCTACATATTCTACGAAGATCTTTACCGGTCAAACCGCGTAACAACATATGTTGTTCCCTTTGTCATCGGTATGTTACTTGCCCGAGATTTGATCATCGGTATCTCAATACCTAGTTCAATCTCGTTATCGGCAAGTCTCTTTACTCATTACGTAATGCATCATCCCACAACTAACTCATTAGTCACATTGCTTGCAAGGATTATAATGATGTGCATTACCGAGAGGGCCCAGAGATACCTCTCCGACAATCGGAGTGACAAATCCTAATCTCGAAATAAGCCAACTCAACATGTACCTTGGAGACACCTGTAGAGCTCCTTTATAATCACCCAGTTACGTTGTGACGTTTGGTAGCACACAAAGTGTTCCTCCGGTAAACGGGAGTTGCATAATCTCATAGTCATAGGAACATGTATAAGTCATGAAGAAAGCAATAGCAACATACTAAACGATCAAGTGCTAAGCTAACGGAATGGGTCAAGTCAATCACATCATTCTCCTAATGATGTGATCCCGTTAATCAAATGACAACTCTTTTGTCCATGGCTAGGAAACATAACCATCTTTGATAAACGAGCTAGTCAAGTAGAGGCATACTAGTGACACTATGTTTGTCTATGTATTCACACATGAATTATGTTTCCGGTTAATACAATTCTAGCATGAATAATAAACATTTATCATGAAATAAGGAAATAAATAATAACTTTATTATTGCCTCTAGGGAATATTTCCTTCAGTCTCCTACTTGCACTAGAGTCAATAATCTAGTTCACATCGCCATGTGATTTAACACCAATATTCACATCTGTATGTGATTAACACCCATAGTTCACATCGTCATGTGATCAACACCCAAAAGGGTTTACTAGAGTCAATAATCTAGTTCACATCGCTATGTGATTAACACCCAAAGAGTACTAAGGTATGATCATGTTTTGCTAGTGAGAGAAGTTTAGTCAACGGGTCTGTCACATTCAGAGCCGTATGTATTTTGCAAATATTTTATGTCTACAATGCTCTGCACGGAGCTACTCTAGCTAATTGCTCCCACTTTCAATATGTATCCAGATAGAGACTTAGAGTCATCTGGATCGGTGTAAAAGCTTGCACCTATGTAAATCTTTACGACGGGCTCTTTTATCATCTCCATAGTCGAGAAATATTTCCTTAGTCCTCACTGAGGGAGTCCTGGATAAGGGTGTATCCGGACAGCTAGCCTGTATTCATCGTCCGGACTATAGAAGCGTCAAGATACAAGACTCAAGACTTCGGCTCGTGTCCGGATGGGACTCTCCTTTGCGTGGAAGACAAGCTTGGCGACCCGGATAATATATTTCCTTCCTTGTAACCGACTCCATGTAAACCCTAGCTCTCTGGTGTCTATATAAACCGGAGAGCATGGTCCTTAGAAGGCCGATCACAATTACAATCATACCATCATAGGCTAGCTCTTAGGGTTTAGCCTCTATGATCTCGTGGTAGATCTACTCTTGTATTCCACATATCTTCAATATTAATCAAGCAGGAAGTAGAGTTTTACCTCCATCGAGAGGGCCCAAACCTGGGTAAACATTGTGTCCCTTGCTTCCTGTTACCATCAGCCTAAGACGGACAGATCGGGACCCCCTACCTGAGATCCGCCGGTTTTGACACCAACATTGGTGCTTTCATTGAGAGTTCCTCTGTGTCGTCGCTTCGAGGCTTGATGGCGTCTTCAATCGTCAACAACACGGTCCAGGGTGAGACTTTTCTCCCCGGACATATCTTTGTGTTCGGCGGCTTCGCACTACAGGCCAATTCGCTTGGCCAGTTGGAGCAGATCGACAGCTTCTCCCCTGGCCACTAGATCAGGCTCGGAAACTTGAACTATACGGCAGATGTCCGTGGAGACTTGATCTTCGACGGATTCGAGCCTGCGCCAGGAGCGCCGGACAGCCACGATGAACACGGCCTAGACCTGCTGTCGGACAGTGCCCGGGACATCATCCCCGAAGCAGCCTTGGATCTAAATCCAGGGCAGGTTGCGTTGCCTATGGACGGAGGGCTGGACCCCGCTCCGCAGGCCGCACACTTATCAGCGGTGGAGCCGAACACAGGTCCCACCTCTGTGGAGGCCTGTAACCCCGGACCCCCGGACTCATATCCGGCTGTTGGTCCTGTTCTGCTCACTCTCGAGCCAGCCGAGCCAGGTTGGGCTCTGGTAATGGAGTTTACTGCTGCGGACATCTTCCAGCACTCGCCCTTTGGCGACATGCTGAACTCCTTGAAGTCTCTCTCTTTGTCAGGAGACTCTGGGCCGAACTATGTCCGGCCCAAGTGGGAAGCAGGTGACGAAGGAATTCGGTGCCCACCCACCACCCACTTCATTGCCACGATCGAAGAATTAACCGACGTGCTTGACTCCGAAGACATCGACGGTATGGACGAGATGCAGGAGAGGCTCCAGAATCCCTGGAGCGCGGGACTACTACCTTGTCATACGATATATACATGGTAGATACGCCCAATAAGGATGGCAGCCCTGATGATAAAACACCCGGGCAAAAGCCAAAGAGGCGACGCAGACGCTGCTCAAAGTCCAGCAATGGCAAAAACAGCGACAAGAGCGCAAAAGGGTTGATATACCCGCAAACTCCGAAAGCAATAATCACCAGATGGACACAGCAATGGAGCAGGACGAGCCAGGTCACGCCAAATCAAGTTCGAAGCAAATACCCGATCACGATGATCCGCAAGGATGAGCTCAGGATGCCGCCCCAGAACAGGAAGACAGTCCGGACAACGATGCATTCATCATCCCGGATGAACAAGTGGAATGAGAAAACCTCCACGGAAAGCTTATGGCCACCGCAAGAAGTCTAGAAAAGCAGAAGCAATGGCTCAAGGCCGCACAGGAAAAGCTAAGTCGCAGATGGAATAGGGTGCTAGACACTGAAGAAAGATATGGCGATGACCACCATAGGAAAAGCTATCCGAAGCGCAAGCTACTGCCAGAATTCGACGACGCGGCCGTTCCACCAAAAGAAAATTCGACCAAGAAACTAGACGTACCGCCTCACAGCCATAACAGAGCGGTCGCGCAAACACTGCGCATGATCCACGCGAGCATCCGGATAAAAAGACCGGTGCAGCCAGGTCCATATATGGATCTAGAAGACACACCCAAGCGCAGGACTATGGTCACCCAAACGCTCATAAAAGCCAGATACCAATTAGGAATCAACCCCGGACACAACAACAGCCGACTACATGCCACAGTGCGTCCAGATATAGAGGGGCTGCTCACCCCCTGTGCTTCACCGAAGAAGTACTAGACCATGAATTCCCACAAGGCTTTAAACATGTGAACATAGAAGCATACGACGGCACGACAGACCCAAGGATCTGGATCGAGGATTTTATCCTGCATATTCACATGGCTCGTGGGGATGACCTCCACGTAATCAAATACCTTCCCCTCAAGTTGAAGGGACCAGCTCAACACTGGTTGAAAAGCCTCCCCGAAAACTCAATTGGGAGTTGGGAGGAACTCGAAGACGCTTTCAGGGCCAATTTTCAAGGGACTTATGTCCGGCCTCCGGATGCAGACGATCTAAGTCACATAATCCAACAGCCCGGAGAGTCCGCCCGCAAGCTTTGGAACAGATTCCTCACTAAGAAGAATCAAATTGTCGACTGTCCGGACGCTGAAGCCTTAGCGGCTTTCAAACACAGCGTCCATGAAGAATGGCTCACCCGACACCTCGGACAAGAAAAGCCAAGGACAATGGCAGCCTTAACAAGCCTTATGACCCGCTTTTGCGCGGGTGAGGATAGCTGGTAGGCCCGTAAAGGCACCAGCGACCCCAGCACATCCGAACTAAGGGATGGCAACGGGAAGCCACAGCGAAATAAAAACAAATGCCAAAACAAGGAAGAGAGCCCGGATAACACGACGGTTAACGCCGGATTCAGGGGCTCTCAACTTGATCAGGATAAGAAGCCATTCAAAGGCACTAAAGACGGACCGTCCGGTCTGAACAGAGTCCTGGACAGACTATGCCAAATTCATGGCACCCCGGAAAAACCTGCGAACCACACCCATAGAGAGTGCTGGGTCTTTAAGCAGGCCGGCAAATTAAATTTTGAACACAAGGGGAGGGGCACACCAAGCGAAGACGAGGATGAACCTCAACAGCGGAACACTGGGATACAGAAAAAATTCCCGCCAGAGGTTAAAATAGTAAACATGATCCACTCGACTCGCACATCCACGAGAGGGCATAAACGCGCGCCCATAGAAGCGCACGATGTAGAGCCCGTCGTACCCATGTCTCACTACTGGATGTCTCGTCCGATCACTTTCGATCACATGGAAGGCCGAACTAGTATTCGGCGCGGAGGATCACAGGCCTTGGTGCTTAACCCACTAATCGACGGATACCGTCTCACCCGTGTCCTCATGGACGGCGGCAGTGGTCTCAATTTAATATACGAGGACACTGTCCGAAGAATGGGGATAGACCCATCTAGAATTAAACAAAGCAACACCACATTTGAAGGGGTGATACCAGGCGTTGCAGCCTGCGCCAGGGGCTCCGTCGTGCTGGAAGTAACATTCAGCTCCCCAGGCAACTCCAGAAGCAAAGAGCTGGTCTTCACTGTCGCACCCTTCCAAAGCAGCTATCACGCATTGCTAGGAAGAATGGCCTTCGCCCGCTTCAACACATTGCCGCACTATGGCCACCTTACACTCAAGATGCCCGGTCCCCGTGGCGTCATCACCGTTCACGGAATCATAAAGTGCCCTTCACGCACAGAGGAATACGCGACGGCCCTGGCGGCCGAACTATAAGCAGCCTCCAGTTTTAGAAAACATGATTGGTCATTACGACCACAGACACGGTTAGACGAGTCTGGTAGCCCGGATAAATTCAAACAGGGCACTGTATATGTAATCCCATAAGGGAAACCAGGGGTTGTCTATACTTAGTACAGCCCCACGCTTGGCTCGACCTTATCGGCAGGCCAACAGCTTACACTCTTATTATTGATCGCATACTTACGTTGCACCCTCCTACGAGTTTTTCTTTTTTACAGACAACGTTCGCGCAATACCCTTCCAGGATACGGCACAACGGAGACAAAGGCGCAGACGTGCAGCAGGGCCCCGTGCAACAGGTTTCTTTTTAGATTAAGCCCATGTGTAAACCTTTTCTACTGCCTCTTGTTGTTTAACCATCCCATGGGTTCTATACCCACAGAGGATACTGCCGTTTTTGGCATTTGGCCACGGCAGACTAAATTGCACGTACCTAGAAATAAAGGGCTTAAAATAGGCTCTTGTCAGCCTATCTTATTTTACAAAAGACCGAATACCCTCGGGAGTGTTCGGTGTCACGAGTTTGGCTGTATATGCATCAGCTCCGAATCATGTCTTTGGTTAAAATGTTGGGTTTGCCTGGCTCCTGGGTTTGCCACCTTACGTTCCGCTATCATCCAGCTAAGGCAGGCCAAAGGAGAACTACTGCGATTGTGCCCTGGTTATTCTGGATGAGCGCCTCAGTAGAGAAAGCCGAAAACTGACCATCATGATACAGTGAGAGACTGTTCAACCACTCGAAGACTCACCGGAATCCCTAAAGATTCCTCCGCCTTAACAAAGGGTCGTTTCCCGGCCATGTACACACGCGCCCGTATTCAGATGCACATGGAGGTACCAGGGGCTACATAGTACCCCACCATTAGACTCCCACGGCTAAGCGAAAGTGTTACAGCTATATAGTCTGGTTGCCTCGTTCGGCGTGCGATCACCTCCTTAACGGACCAAGACGTTGGATCAAGTGTGATTATGCATATTTTTTTGCCAACACCCCCACATTATCCGCGAGGGGGCTGAAGCCAACGACTGCTATCTTTCAGACTACTTATACATATAAGAATAGCCGCAAAGGGAGGACAATCATACTTACCGGCAAAAGTATAAACATAGCCTCATAATTAAACTAAACATTGTTTTCTACAATGATTCGACTTATCACTCGAATAAAACACTCTTCGAGCACTGTGCCTCTATCAGGCGGGCACCTTCTGTGACTTGCGCCAAGTAGTGCTCGGCCGGATGTTGGCCTCCCGTCGGATCCTGGCTCGCTATTACAGTGGCCATCATATCCGTCCAATCGGCTTTAACATGGGCTAGAGCCATCCTCGCACCCTCTATGCATGCCGACCTTCTCAGGGCGTCAGTCTGGGACACAGCTCCAAGGAATTGTTGCACCAAACCAAAGTAGTTGTCCGGCTTAGGCCCCTTTGGCCAAAGATGGTCTATTATAGACCTCATTGCAAGTCTGGACAGCCTGTGGAGCTCTACCATAGCAGCCACCTTCTCATTCAGTGGCAGCGGGCGAGTGGGAGAATTAAAGACCAGAAAAGCTTCTCCACTTCTTCATCACCTTGACCCTCGAAGAACTTGATAGCATCAGCCGTACTATTCGCCAAGTCTGCATATGCATCCGCAGGACTCATGCGACCCGCTAGGGGAGCATATTTTGGATCCAAGAACTTTGTCCGTAGTAAGTACGAGCCCCCAGCCATGATTTTGTCAGCTTGATGGAGCTCCTCCCGCATACTCCGGATCTCGGTCCGCATCTCCTTGGCAGCATTACGTGCCTTCTCCAGCTCGGCCGAACTAGCCTTATTCTCCTTTTCAAGGAGTGTCTACCGGTCGGCGGCATATTTTAACTCTTCACCCATTTCGGCTATCTTTTCCTCGCTTCGGCGACGAGCAGCCTGTTCGGCTCTCAACTCTTCGGGCGCCTTTAGGGCAGCCGCATTGCTAGCCCGAGCTTGTTCCTTGGCTTGAGCAAGTTCTGCCCTCGGGGCCTCCATGGCAGCAGCACCATCTGCAGTGCCAATACATTGCATTAATATTATGCCTCTTTGGCATTTTCCTATACATTATAATAAAAACCAAGCACATACCCTGGGACTCCTCAAGCCGTTTATTCACCAGCGTGATATCGGCATCGATGGATCTGATTTGCCTCCTTAGCTCGGCAACTTCAACAGACTGGTCGGCTGCTGGATCCTTGTATACCTGCGCACATGTATGGCGCAGCCATTAGTATATGATCCCCCGTTTGCCGCCTATGGTGGGCAACCAGAGTCTCAGGGACTACTATCTATAGGGAGCACACCTAGCGCGTGCTTCATAACCAAAAAGTTATGCATTTTTTCACTACATACCTCAAAGCCTTTGAGCAGGCTTGTAAATGCCTCATTCAAGCCGCTGGTAGCGGATGAAATCTTCGTGAGCACCGTGCTCATTAAAGAGCGGTGCTCCTCCGAAAGCATGGCTCGCTCCAGACGGCCCGTCAGTACGTTCGGACGGACACTAAACTGCGCCGGACCATTCTCATCACCCCCTGTGGGAGCCAAACGCTCCGGGCTCAAGGCGGCTGACGTACTAGCCTCCGACTTCGGCATATCCGGACTCCTCTATGACGACACCTTCGTGTCGCCCGCCTCATGAGGCGGAGAGTTGGGTGGGGTTTCACTCTCCATCATCTCCGGACGAAGGTCCCCCGAGGATGAACTCTGTTGAGAAGAGCTCCTCGCCGGACTACAGAAAACGAAGTCCTGGTTATGGATCTCGGAGTAACATCTCACCTTCGAATTAATGAATGACTTACGGCTCGTTGGTGGGCTCGCCCATTGGCGGGCATGGCGTGGTTAGGGCGCCCGTCGCGGCAGAGCCCCTTGGTGATGTTTTCTTCCCTTGCTTGGGCGTCTCTGCCTCCAAATCTTCGGAGGTGGCCCTTTTCTTCCTGCGTGGGGAGGAGGCTTTGACCTTCCCTTCCCGACTATCCTCCATAGGAGGGCTAGCAATTTTCCCGGTCTGGATGCGCAGCGCGTGAAGTTCGGCTTCACTGCCCTTTCCTTCGCCCTTCGCTCAAGGGATTTTGCTGAGCGCCCGGTCCAACATCTTTGCAATGGTGGGACCAGGCGAGCCTTCAGGAAGTGGTGCCGGACACCTGATTCACTTCGCCTTGTCAAGCCATTCCTGGCCGCGGAGGGAGTGTTAGAATAATAATCATGATAAATATAAATGAAGGGTCCGGCTTTAAGGTTACTTACTTGGGCATCTAGGCGATTGCAGCTTAGGCCCGCATCCTTGATGGTGTCCGGACACTTTGCTTGTGGTCTGAAGAATAATTTACACATTCCTTCGAGCGTCAAGCCGAAGAAGTGCTTAATAGTCCGTGGACCTTCCGGATTAAACTTGCACATACGGAGAGGCCGACGTTTGCACGGCAATATCCGCCGGACTAGCATTACTTGAATTATGCTGACAAGATTTATGTCCCTCCTAATAAGCTCCCGGATGCGGTTCTGCAGTTCTGGTACATCGCCAGCAGGCCCATAACTCCGTCCCACATCGGTCCAAGACGCCAACTATGATGGAGGGCCTGAGCGGAACTCGGGGGCAGCTACCCACTTTGTGCCTCTGGGAGCGGTGACATAGAACCATCTCCGTTGCCATACGTCGGGCACTTCCGGAAAAGAATCCTCTGGCCATGGGGCATCAGCATTCCTGCTTATTATGGCGCCTCTGCACTCCGCATGTCGCCCCTCGATCATCTTCGGCTTCACATTGAAGGTCTTTAGCCACAAGCTGAAGTGTGGGTTGACGTGGAGAAAAGCCTCGCACATAATAATAAAAGACGAGATATGGAGGATGGCGTCTGAAGCCAAATCATGGAAATCCAATGCATAATAAAACATGAGCCCCCTCACAAAGGGGTCGAGGGTGAGGCCTAGGCCTCGGAGGAAGTGAGGAGTAAACACGACGCTCTCATTGGGCTCCGGCATGGGGATGACTTGCCCCAGAGCAGGAAGCCTGTGCTGGATATCAGTAGTCAGGTATCCAACCTCCCTCAGCTTCGCAATATCCTCCTCCTGAATCGAGGAGGCCACCCACCGGCCTGCTGCATCGGATCCGGACATACTGGAGGATCTGGGGTGTGGGAGCTTAGGTTTTCAGTGATGGAGCTCGAGGTGCGAGAAGGAGCAGGAGAGGTAGAAACAAGGTGTAGGCCTTGACCCCTTTATAAAAGGGATGAATACCAAGAGTCCTCAGCATGACCGCTTGAGACTTATCTAAAGAGAAACACGGAATTATACCAACAGTCGCCGTGGGGTCGCTTATGCCCATATTGATGAAAGATCCTGTATTAAGAGGGACACGATCTCTGCTTTGGCAGGACGTGTCGATAAAACCGCCTCATAACGTGAGTCGAGGTGGAGCAGGAAACGCTAGTTAGTGTTGGACCAGGTCATGATGCAAGGGCACGACTTACGAAGATTGCCATCAGAACGGATTTATACTAAGGGTGTGTGAAGATCATCTTGCAGATCCGGACACAACCTACGTGTTTGATAATCACCTTGGAGTATTCGGGGGAGGAACCCGCCTTGCAATGCCGAAGACAAGACTGCGCGCCGGACTCATCGTCATTGAAGCCTGGTTCAGGGGCTACTGAGGGAGTCCTGGATAAGGGGGTATCCGGACAGCCGGACTGTATTCATCGTCCGGACTATAGAAGCGTCAAGATACAAGACTCAAGACTTCGGCTCGTGTCCGGATGGGACTCTCCTTTGCGTGGAAGACAAGTTTGGCGACCCGGATATTATATTTCCTTCCTTGTAACCGACTCCATGTAAACCCTAGCTCTCCGGTGTCTATATAAACCGGAGAGCATGGTCCTTAGAAGGCCGATAACAATTACAATCATACCATCATAGGCTAGCTCTTAGGGTTTAGCCTCTACGATCTCGTGGTAGATCTACTCTTGTATTCCACATATCTTCAATATTAATCAAGCAGGAAGTAGGGTTTTACCTCCATCGAGAGGGCCCGAACCTGGGTAAACATTGTGTCCCTTGCTTCCTGTTACCATCAGCCTAAGACACACAGATCAGGACCCCCTACCCGAGATCCGTCGGTTTTGACACCGACACTCACTAAGGATATTATTGACCGCTGTCCAATGATCTACTCTTATATCACTATTGTACTCCCTTGCCAAACCAGGGCAGAGTATACAATAGGTCTGGTCCATAGCATGGCATACTTTTATAGAACCTATGACTGATGCATAGGGAATGACTTTCGTTCTCTTTCTATTTTCTGCCATGGTCGGGATTTGAGTCTTACTCAATTTCATACCTTTGCAACACAGGCAATAACTCTTTCTTTGACTGTTCCATTTTGAACTACTTCAAAATCTTGTCAAGGTATGTACTCACTGAAAATCTTATCAAGCGTCTTGATCTATCTCAATAGATCTTGATGCTCAATATGTAAGTAGCTTTACTGAGGTCTTTCTTTTAAAGAACTCCTTTCAAACACTTCGTTATGCTTTCCAGAAAAATTCTACATAATTTCTGATCAACAATATGTCACTCACATATACTTATCAGAAAGGCTGTAGTGCTCCCACTCACTTTATTGTAAATACAGGCTTCACTGCAAGTGCATATAAAACTATATGCTTTGATCAACTTATCAAAGCGTATATTCAACCTCTGAGATGCTTGCACCAGTCCATAGATGGATCGTTGGAGCTTGCACAATTTGTTAGCACCTTTAGGATTGACAAAACCTTCTGGTTGCATCATATACAACTCTTCTTTAATAAATCCATTAAGGAATGCAGTTTTGACATCCATTTGCCAGATTTCATAAAATGTGGCAATTGCTAACATGATTCGGACAGACTTTAAGCATCGATACGAGTGATAAAATCTCATTGTATTCAACACCTTGAACTTGTCGAAAAACTTTTTGCGACAAGTCGAGCTTTGTAGATAGTAACACTACTATCAGCGTCTGTCTTCCTCTCGAAGATCCATTTATTTTCTATGGCTTGCCGATCATCGGGCAAGTCCACCAAAGTCCACACTTTGTTCTCATGCATGGATCCCATCTCAGATTTCATGGCCTCAAACCATTTCGCGGAATCTGGGCTCATCATCGCTTCCTCATAGTTCGTAGGTTTATCATGGTCTAGTAACATGACTTCCAGAACAGGATTACCGTACCACACTGGTACGAACCGTACTCTGGAAGACCTAGGAGGTTCTGTAGTAACTTGTTCTAAAGCTTCATGATCATCATCATTAGCTTCCTTACTAATTGGTGTAGGAATCACTGGAAGTAATTTCAGTGATGAACTATTTTCCAATTCAAGAGAAGGTACTATTACCTTATCAAGTTCTACTTTTCTCCCACTCACTTCTTTCAAGAGAAACTCCTTCTCTAGAAAGGATCCATTCTTAGCAACGAATGTTTTGCCTACGGATCTGTGATAGAAGGTGTACCCAACAGTTTCCTTTGGGTATTCTATGAAGACGCACTTCTCCGATTTGGGTTCGAGCTTATCAGGTTGAAAACCTTTTTCATATAAGCATCGCAACTCCAAACTTTAATAAACGACAGCTTAGGTTTACTGCTAAACCATAGTTCATACGGTGTCGTCTCAACAGATTTAGATGGTGCCCTATTAAACGTGAATGCAGCTGTCTCTAATGCATAACCCCAAAACGATAGTGGTAAACCGGTAAGATACATCATAGATCGCACCATATCCAATAAAGTGCGGTTACGACGTTCGGACACACCATAACGTTGTGGTATTCCAGGTGGCGTGAGCTGTGAAACTATTCCACATTGTTTGATATGAAGGCCAAACTCGTAACTCAAATATTCTTCTCCATGATCAGATCGTAGAAACTTTATTTTCTTGTTACAATGATTCTTCACTTCACTCTGAATTTCTTTGAACTTTTCAAATGTTTCAGACTTGTGTTTCGTTAAGTAGATATACCCATATCTGCTCAAATCATCTGTGAAGGTTAGAAAATAACGATACTTGCCACCAGCATCAACACTCATTGGATCGCATACATCGGTATGTATTATTTCCAACAAGTCAGTAGATCGTTCCATTGTTCCAGAGAACGGAGTTTTAGTCATCTTGCCCAAAAGGCACGGTTCGCAAGCATCAAATGATTCATAACCAAGTGATTCCAAAATTCCATCTTAATGGAGTTTCTTCATGCGCTTTACACCGATATGACCCAAACGGCAGTGCCAGAAATAAGTTGCACTATCATTATCAACTTTGCATCTTTTGGCATCAATATTATGAATATGTGTATCACTACGATCGAGATCCAACAAACTATTTTCATTGGGTGTATGACCATCGAAGGTTTTATTCATGTAAACAGAACAACAATTATTCTCTTCACTTTAAATGAATAACCGTATTGCAATAAACATGATCAAATCATATTTATACTCAACACAAACGCCAAATAACATTTATTTAGGTTTAACACTAATCCCGAAAGTATAGGGTGTGTGCGATGATGATCATATCAATCTTGGAACCACTTCGAACACACATCGTCACTTCACCCTCAACTAGTCTCTGTTTATTCTGTAACTCCTGTTACGAGTTACTAATATTAGCAACCGAACAAGTATCAAATTCTCAGGGGCTACTATAAACACTAGTAAGGTACACATCAATAAGATGTATATCAAATATACCCTTGTTCACTTCGCCATCCTACTTATCCACCAAATATTCAGGGTGTTTTCGCTTCCAGTGACCATTTCCTTTGCAGTAGAAGCACTTAGTTTCAGGCTTTGGTCTAGCTTTGGGCTTCTTCACAGGAGTGACAACTTGCTTGCCATTCTACTTGAAGTTCCCTTTCTTTTCCTTTGCCCTTTTCTTGAAACTAGTGATCTTGTTTAATCATCAACACTTGATGCTTTTTCTTGATTTCTACCTTCGTTGATTTTAGCATCACGAAGAGCTCAGGAATAGTTTTCGTCATCCCTTGCATACTATAGTTCATCACGAAGTTCTAGTAACTTAGTGATGGTGACTAGGAACATGTGACTAGAGAACTCTGTCAATCACTATGTTATCTGGAAGATTAACTCCCACTTGATTCAAGTGATTGTAGTACTCAGACAATCTAAGCACTTGCTCACTAGTTGAGCAATTCTCCTCCATCTTTTAGGCGAAGTATTTGTCAGAGGTCTCATACCTCTTGACACGGGCATGAGCCTGAAATATCAATTTCATCTCATGGACATCTCATATGTTCCGTGACGTTTCAAAAACATTTTTGTAGTCCCGGTTCTAAGCCATAAAGCATGGTGCACAAAACTATCAAGTAGTCATCATATTGAGCTAGCCAAACGTTCATAACATCTGCATCTGCTCCTGCAATAGGTCCGTCACTTAGCGGTGCATCAAGAACATAATTCTTCTATGCAGGAATGAGGATAAATCTCAAATCAAGGACCAAGTCCGCATCATTGCTACTAACATCTTTCAACATAGTTTTTCTCTAGGAACATATAAAAAACATAGGGAAGCAATAACGCGAGCTATTGATCTACAACATAATTTGCAAAATACTACCAGGACTACGATCATGATAAATTAAAGTTCAATTAATCATATTACTTAAGAACTCTCACTTACATAGACATCCCTCTAATCATCTAAGTGATCACATGATCCAAATCAACTAAACCATGTCCGATCATCACGTGAGATGGAGTAGTTTTCAATGGTGAACATCACTATGTTGATCATATCTACTATATGATTCACGCTTGACCTTTCGGTCTCAGTGTTCCGTGGCCATATCTGTATATGCTAGGCTCGTCAAGTTTAACCTGAGTATTTCGCGTGTGCAACAGTTTTGCACCCGTTGTATTTGAACGTAGAGCATATCACACCCGATCATCATGTGGTGTCTCAGCACGAAGAACTTTTGCAACGGTGCATACTCAGGGAGAACACTTATACCTTGAAGTTTAGTGAGAGATCATCTTATAAAGCTATCGTCGAACTAAGCAAAATAAGATGTATAAAAGATAAACATCATATGCAATCAAAATATGTGACATGATATGGCCATGATCATCTTGCGCCTTTGATCTCCATCTCCAAAGTACTGTCATGATCTCTATCGTCACCGGCACGACACCATGATCTTCATCATCTTGATCTATATCAATGTGTCGTCACATGGTCGTCTCGCCAACTATTGCTCTTGCAACTATTGCTATCAAATAGCGATAAAGTAAAGCAATTATTTGGCACTTGCATCTTATGCAACAAAGAGACAACCATAGGGCTTCTGCCAGTTGCCGATAACTTCAACAAAACATGATCATCTCATACAACAACTTATATCTCATCACGTCTTGACCATATCACATCACAACATGCCCTGCAAAAACAAGTTAGACGTCCTCTACTTTGTTGTTGCAAGTTTTACGTGGCTGCTACGGGCTGAGCAAGAACCGTTCTTACCTACGCATCAAAACCACAACGATAGTTCGTCAAGTTAGTGCTATTTTAACCTTCTTAAGGACCGGGCGTAGCCACACTCGGTTCAACTAAAGTTGGAGAAACTGATACCCACCAGCCACCTATGTGCAAAGCACGTCGATAGAACCATTCTCGAGTAAGCGTACCCGTAATGTCGGTCCGGGCCGCTTCATCCAACAATACCGTCGAACCAAAGTATGACATGCTGGTAAGCAGTATGACTTGTATCGCCCACAACTCACTTGTGTTCTACTCGTGCATATAACATCTACGCATAAAACCAGGCTCGGATGCCACTGTTGGGGAACTTAGTAATTTCAAAAATTTCCTACGCACACGCAAGATCATGGTGATGCATAGCAACGAGAGGGGAGAGTGTTGTCTACGTACCCTCGTAGACCGAAAGCGGAAGCGTTAGAACAACGCGGCTGATGTAGTCGTACGTCTTCATGGCCCGACCGATCAAGCACCGAAACTACGGCACCTCCGAGTTCTAGAACACGTTCAGCTCGATGACGTCCCTCGAACTCCAATCCAGCTGAATATCGAGGGAGAGTTCCATCAGCACGACGGCTATGGTGACGATCTTGATGTTCTACCGTCGCAGGGCTTTGCCTAAGCACCGCTACAATATTATCAAGGAGGACTATGATGGAGGGGGGGCACCTCACACGGCTAAGAGATCAAGAGATCAATTGTTGTGTCTATGGGGTGCCCCTCTCCTCCGTATATAAAGGAGGAGAGGAGGGGGAGGGCCGGCCCTCAACTATGGCGCGCCCTGGGGAGTCCTACTCCCACCGGGAGTAAGATTCCCCCCCTTCCATGTAGTAGGAGTAGGAGTCAAGGAAAGGGAAGAAAGAAGGGAAGGAAGGAGGGGGCACAGCCCCTCCCCTAGTCCAATTCGGACTAGGCCTTGGGGGCGCGCGGACTGCCCTAGGCAGCCCCTCTCTCTTTCCTGTATGGCCCAATAAGGCCCAATACTTCTCCCCGGCGAATTCCCGTAACTCTCCGGTACTCCGATAAATACCCGAATCACTCGGGACATTTCTGAAGTCCGAATATAGTCGTCCAATATATCAATCTTTACGTCTCGACCACTTCGAGACTCCTCGTCATGTCCCCGATCTCATCCGGGACTACGAACTCCGTCGGTACATCAAAACACATAAACTCATAATATAACTGTCATCGAAACCTTAAGCGTGCGGACCCACGGGTTCAAGAACTATGTAGACATGACCGAGACACGTTTCCGGTCAATAACCAATAGCGGAACCTGGATGCTCATATTGGCTCCTACATATTCTACGAAGATCCTTATCGGTCAAACCGCATAACAACATACGTTGTTCCCTTTGTCATCGGTATGTTACTTACCCGAGATTTGATCATTGGTATCTCAATACCTAGTTCAATCTCGTTACCGGCAAATCTCTTTACTCGTTACATAATGCATCATCTCGCAACTAACTCATTAGTCACATTGCTTGCAAGGCTTATAATGATGTGCATTACCGAGAGGGCCCAGAGATACCTCTCCGACAATCGGAGTGACAAATCCTAATCTCGAAATGACAACTCTTTTGTCCATGGTTAGGAAACATAACCATCTTTGATTAACGAGCTAGTCAAGTAGAGCCATACTAGTGACACTATGTTTGTCTATGTATTCACACATGTATTATGTTTCCGGTTAATACAATTCTAGCATGAATAATAAACATTTATCATGAAATAAGGAAATAAATAATAACTTTATTATTGCCTCTAGGGCATATTTCCTTCAATACCAAGCAACAAATCCCCGAAACAGTTTCAGAAACAGAGCTGCAAGCAAAGAGATCGAAATCTGCGATTTCAGGAGCAAGAACACGAGAGAGAGAGAGAGAGAGAGAGAGAGAGAGAGAGAGAGGGAGAGAGAGGAAGAGAGAGAGAGTGGTAGTGATTTTTTTTTCTGTGTGAATGGAGTGGTGTGGGAAGAAGAAGTAAGTGAGGGGGCCCACCAGGGCGCGCCTGGGTCCTGGCACACCCAGGTGGGTTGTGCCCACCTAGTGCACCTCACTCTGATATTATTTGCACCACAAATTCAGAAATATTCAAAAAAATCGTATCAGATTTTCAAAGCATTATGAGAACTTTTATTTTTTGGTCATTTTTTATTTCATGAAAATTCAGAAAAGAGATAAAGCATGGCATTTTACTTTATTTAACTAATAAAAACATAAAAGAAAAGGTAGGGACAGAAGGTAGTGCTTACTAAATTCATCAACTTCATACCTCTCAAAAATGATCCATTAATAAGGTTGATCAAGTCTTATTAACAACCACTTTCGATTAGCATGAAACCGAAGAACTTTCGTAAATCACTAGGTTACCTCAAAGGGGATATGAATGTCCCCAACAATAAGCATTTCATATTTCTTTTTAACAGTAGGTAGAGGTAGTTGAAAACTTCCAATAGTGATTGTCGGAGATTTTTCAATAACATTAATACCATTCACTTGGAATTGTTTCTTTGGAAAGTGCACTGTATGCTCATTACCATTGATATGAAAAGTGAACTTTCTTTTATTGCAATCAATAATAGCCCCTATAGTATTCAAGAAGGGTCTAGCAAGGATAATTGACATGTTGTCGTCCTCGGGCATCTCAAGTATAACAAAGTCAGTCAACATAGTAACATTAGCAACAACAACGGGCACATCCTCACAAATACCGATAGGTATGGCAGTTGATTTATCAGCCATTTGCAAAGATATTTCAGTAGGTGTGAGATTATTCAAATCAAGTCTTTTATATAAAGAGAAAGGCATAACACTAACACCGGCTCCCAAATCACATAAAGCAGTTTTCACATAGTTTCTTTTGATGGAGCAAGGTATAGTTGGTATTCCCGGATCTCCAAGTTTTTTAGGTACTCCATCTTTAAAAGTATAATTAGCAAGCATAGTGGAGATTTTAGCTTCTGGTATTTTTCTCTTATTAGTGATGATGTCTTTCATATACTTTGCATAGGGAGGCATTTTCAAGATATCAGTCAAGCGAGTTCGCAGAAAAACTGGCCTCAACATTTCAGCAAAGCGTTCAAATTCTTCATCATCTTTCTTTTTAGTTGACTTAGGTGGAAAGGGCATAGGCTTTTGAACCCATGGTTCTCTTTCCTTACCGTGTTTTCTAGCAACAAACTCTCTTATATCATAGCTTTTATTCTTAGGATGTGGGTTATCAAGATCAACAACTGGTTCTATCTCAACATCATTATCTGGTTCTTTATCATTAGGTTGAGTGCCTTCATGAACCACATCATTATCTTTTTCATTATCAGAAGGTGAGTGTTCATTGCCAGATTGAGTTTCAGCATCAGAGATAGAAATTTCTTTATTATTATCAGGAGGTTTTTCTATTTCAGGTTCACTAGAGGCAGGCAAAGTCATATCATTTTTCTTCTTCCTTTTCCTTTTAGAAGGACTAGGTGCATCAGTGCTAATTCTTTGAGAGTCTTGTTCAATTCTCTTAGGATGTCCCTCAGGATAAAGTGGTTCCTGAGTCATTTTACCTCCTCTAGTTGCTACTCTAACAACAAAGTCACTTATATTATTGTTCATTTCATCAAGTAACTCTCTTTGAGATTTAGCAACTTGTTCCAATTGAGTTTGAACCATAGAGGCATGTTTTCCTACACCTCTAACATCATTTGGATTCTAAATAACACGTCACTTAAGCGAGCAATCATATCAGAGTTGTATTTCAATTGTTTCATAACATTTGCATTGAAGTGATCTTGCTTTCTAATGTAATTATCAAACTCATAAAGGCATTGACTAGGATGTTTATTATGAGGATCGTCACTATCATTGAATTTCATTAAAGATTTTACCTCTACCACCTTAGGTGGTGGTGGTGCTTAAAGCCTATGTATTTCTTCGATAGGTGGTAAATTTTTAACATCCACGACTTTAGTACCTTTTTCCTTCATAGATTTCTTTGCCTCTTGCATATCTTCAGGACTGAGATTTAAGATACCCCTCTTCTTCGAAGTGGGTTTAATAAGTGTTTCAGGAGGAGTACAATCATCATGATTTTTCAATATGTTATTCAATAATTCCTCAGCTTGCCCAATAGTTCATTCCCTGAAAACACAACCAGCACAACTATCTAGGAAATCCCTAGAAGCATCGGTTAGTCCATTATAAAAGATATCAAGTATTTCATTTTTCTTAAAAGGATGATCAGGCAAAGCATTAAGCAATTGGAGAAGCCTCCCCAAGCTTGTGGGAGACTCTCTTCTTCAATTTCCACAAAGTTAAATATTTCCTGCAAGGCAGCTTGTTTCTTGTGAGCGGGGAAATATTTTTTAGAGAAGTAATAGATCATATCCTGGGTACTACGCACACAACCAGGAGCAAGAGTATTGTACCAAGCCTTAGCATCACCCTTTAATGAGAACGGAAATAACTTGAGAATATAGTAATAGCGAATCTTCTCATCATGAGCAAAAAGGGTGGCTATATCATTCAACTTAGTAAGATGTGCCACAACAATTTTCAGTTTCATAACCATGGAAAGGATCAGATTCAACCAAAGTAATTAACTCTGGGTCGACAGAGATTTCATAATCCTTATCATCTATAAAGATAGGCGAAGTAGCAAACTGAGGATCACATTTCATTTTAGCATTCAGAGATCTTTCTTTATACCTGCATACTAATTTCTCTAGATCATTTCTATCCTTACAAGCAAGAATATCTCTAGTTGCCTCCTCACTCATACTATAACCTTCCGGTACCTTTGCCAATTCATATCTAGGAGGACTAGTTCTAGTAGGTGTTTCAAGATTTCCAGTTTCAAGTTCATCATCAGATTCAAAAATATCATGTTGTCTTACTCTAGCAATTTGTTCATCAAGAAATTCACTTAGTGGCACGTCATCATCAAGCAAGGTACTAGCATCATCATGAGTAGCATTCATAGCAGAAGTAGCATCATCAATAACTTGCGTCATATCAGAATTAATAGCGTGTTGTGGTGTTGCAAGTTTACTTATAACATAAGGTGAATCTAAAGCAGAACTGGATGGCAGTTCCTTACCTCCCCTCGTCTTTGAGGGAAATTTTAGTCTTAGTGTCCTTTAGATTCTTCATAGTGGTAATATGATAATAATCCCAAGTGACTCAACAAGTATAGCTATGTTTCCCGGCAATGGTGCCAGAAAAAGGTCTTGATAACCCACAAGTATAGGGGATCGCAACAGTTTTCATGGGTAGAGTATTCAACACAAATTTATAGATTCGACACAAGGGGAGCCAAAGAATATTTGAAGGTATTAGCAGCTGAGTTGTCAATTCAACCACACCCAAAGATTAATTATCTGCATCAAAGTGATTAGTAGCACAGTAGTATGATAGTTTTCATGATAGTAGCAGCAGCAACAGTAACGGTAACAGTGATAGCAGTGATATTGTAGCAGTAACGATAGTAGTAGAAACAATAGTAACTTAGCAAGAACAATATAAGATAAATTCTTAGGCATTAGATCAGTGACTCGTTGGATGATATCATGAGACAGTTATAACCTAGGGGGATATGACACTAGCTCCAGTTCATAAATATAATGTAGGCATGTATTCCGTAAATAGTCATACGTGCTTATGGAAAGAACTTGCATGACATCCTTTGTCCTACCCTCCCGTGGCAGTGGGGTCCTATTGGAAACTAAGGGATATTAAGGCCTCCTTTTAATAGAGAACCGGAACAAAGCATTAGCACACGGTGAATACATGAACTCCTCAAACTACGGTCATCACTGGGAGTGGTCCCGACTATTGTCACTCCGGGGTTGCCAGATCATAACACATAGTAGGTGACTATAACTTGCAAGATCGGATCTAGAACATGGATATAATGGTGATAACATAAACAGTTCAGATCTGAAATCATGGCACCCGGGCCCAAAGTGATAAGCATTAAGCATGGAAAAGTCATAGCAACATCAATCTTAGAACATAGTGGATACTAGGGATCAGGCCCTAACAAAACTAACTTAATTACATGATGAATCTCATCCATCTCCTCACCGACCAGCGAGCCTATGAAGGAATTAATCACTCCCGGTGGGTAGCATCATGGAATTGGCGATGGAGATGTGTTGGTGATGACGAAGATCGAAGATTCCCCTCTCTGGAGCCCCAAACGGAGTTCAGATCTGGCCTCCCAATGAAGAACAGGAGACGGCGGCGGCTCTGTCTCGTGAAACGTGACAATTCTTTTTCTCTGATTTTTTTCTGGAATAATGGGATTTTATAGCATCGGTTTCAGGGTCAACGGGGCCACCAGGTGGGCAGCACCCACCTGGGCATGCTAGGGGGGCAGGCGCGCCCTGGTGAGTTGTGCCCACCCAGGTGCCCCCCTCTGGTCTCTTGGCTCCAGAAATTCTCTTTATTGATATAAAAAATCCTCGCAAAGTTTCGTTCCATTCTGAGAACTTTTATTTCTGCACAAAAATAACACCACGGTAGTTCTGCTGAAAACAACGTCAATTCGAGGTTAGTTTCATTCAAATCATGCAAATTAGAGTCCAAAACAAGAGGAAAAGCATTAGGAAAAGTAGATACGTTGGAGACGTATCAGAGAGGCAGCCAAGGGGGTGCCCCAAGTAGGAGGAATCCTACTTGGGGTCCTCTCCCAATTCGGCCAACTCCCCTCTCCTATTCCTATTTGGAGTAGGAAGGGAAGAGGGGGAAGGGGGAGTCCAATTCCCTTTTTCCTTTCCTCCTTCCCCTTTCCTTCTCCAATTTGGCCAACCGTATGGGGGGGCACCAGCTCCTTTGTGGCTGGTGCGTTTCCCCTCTTGGCCCATAATGCCCATATCTTTTGCCAGGGGTGTCCGGAACCCCTTCCGGCGACCCGATAAGTACCCGGTGCTTCCTAAAACACTTCCGGTGTCCGCATACCATCGTCCTATATATCAATATTTACCTCTCCACCATTTAGAGACTCCTCTTCATGTCCGTGATCTCATCCGGTACTCCGAACAACATTCGGTCACCAAATCACATAACTCATATAATACAATATCGTCATCGAACGTTAAACGTGCGGACCCTACGGGTTTGAGAACCATGTAGACATGACTGAGACACCTCTCCAGTCAATAACCAATAGCGGAACCTGGATGCTCATATTGGCTCCCACATATTCTACGAAGATCTTTATCGGTCGAACCATTATGACAACATATGTTATTTCTTTTGTCATCGGTATGTTACTTGCTCAAGATTCAAACGTCGGTATCTTCATACCTAGTTCAATCTCGTTACCGGCAAGTCTCTTTACTCGTTTCGTAATGCATCATCCTGCAACTAACTCATTAGTCACTTTGCTTGCAAGGCTTCTTATGATGTGCATTACCCAGAGGGCCCAGAGATACCTCTCCGATACTCGAAGTGAAATCCTAATCTCGATATATGCCAACCCAACAAACACCTTCGGAGATACCTGTATAGCATATTTATAATCACCCAGTTACGTTGTGACATTTGATAGGACACAAGGCATTCCTCCGGTATCCGAGAGTTGCACAATCTCATAATCGAAGGAATATGTATTTGACATGAAGAAAGCAATAGCAATAAAACTAAACGACCATAATGCTAAGCTAATAAATGGGTCTTGTCCATCACATCATTCTCCTAATGATGTGATCTCGTTTATCACATAACAACACATGTCTTATGGTTAGGAAATTTAACCATCTTTGATCAACAAGCTAGTCTAGTAGAGGCTTACTAGGGACACGGTGTTCTGTCTATGTATCCACACATGTATCAAGTTTCCGGTTAATACAATTCTAGCATGAATAATAAATATTTGCCATGACATAAGGAAATATAAAATAACAACTTTATTATTGCCTCTAGGGCACATTTCCTTCAACTCACAAGTATTACGAACCCGAGGCAACCGTCGAGGGGGCCGACGCAGCTGGCGATCCCAAGGCAGTCGACATCGGAGATGGTGGTTGATGCAGGGATCCTGTTCGGAGCAGGGTGATGGCGGGCGTCGAGAGCAATGGCTGGGCAGGCACGCGGACGACCGTCGTGACAGGCCGCTGCGTCACGCGAGGATGCCGGGTCGAAGAAGAGGTCGGGTGGTCGTGCCGATGTTGGAGTAGATACGGGGATCGACGGCGGCAGTGAGCGATGCAAACCGATCTTTGATCGGGAAACCAAAAAGAAAAACACCAATCAAGATGACCGGCGGGAGAGAGAAAAACCTGGATCAAAGGATTGGAAAAAAGACTCTTTGGGGCAGCCGATCAACACGACCGGTGGACGAACCATAGGTACGGACGGCGCGGCCCCGATGGCGATCATGGAGATCGACCGCCCCGGGGGCGGCGCGAAGCGGAAGCGACGGTGGCTAGGGTTTGGATCGGTTATTCTAATACCATG
This sequence comes from Triticum dicoccoides, assembly GCF_002162155.2. Taxonomy (NCBI): domain Eukaryota; kingdom Viridiplantae; phylum Streptophyta; class Magnoliopsida; order Poales; family Poaceae; genus Triticum; species Triticum dicoccoides. The sequence continues at coordinate 567,991,701 of NC_041381.1, read as the reverse complement.
TTAGAAGGGATAGAGAGAAAATTGATGAAATATGATGCATATTGTATTGAGCCTCACGGGAGAGTATATATAGGATTACAGACTGTTGGGGAACGTAGTAATTTAAAAAAAGTTCCTACGCACACGCAAGATCATGGTGATGCATAGCAACAAGAGAGGAGAGTGTTGTCCACGTACCCTCGTAGACCGAAAGCGGAAGCGTTAGAACAACGTGGTTGATGTAGTCGTACGTCTTCACGGCCCGACCAATCAAGCACCGAAACTACGGCACCTCCAAGTTCTTGCACACGTTCAGCTCGATGACATCCCTCAAACTCCAATCCAGCCGAGTGTCGAGGGAGAGTTCCATTAGCACGACGGCGTGGTGATGATCTTGATGTTCTACCGTCGCAGGGCTTCGCCTAAGCACCGCTACGATATTATCGAGGTGGACTATGGTGGAGAGGGCACCGCACGCGGCTAAGAGATCCAAGGGATCAATTGTTGTTGTGTCTAGAGGTGCCTCCCTGCCCCCGTATATAAAGGAGCAAGGGGGGAGGGGGCGGCCGGTCTAGGAGGGGGCGCGTCAAGGGGAGTCCTACTCCCACCGGGAGTAGGACTCCCTCCTTCCTTGTTGGAAAGAGGGGGAGAGGGAGAAGGAAAAGGGGGCTGCGCCCCTTGTCCAATTCGGACCAGAGGGGGTCCTTTTGGCCTCTCTCCTCTATTCCCGTATGGCCCAATAAGGCCCATATACTCCCCGGCGAATTCCCGTAACTCTCCGGTACTCCGAAAAACAACCGAATCACTCGGAACCTTTCCGAAGTCCGAATATAGTCGTCCAATATATCGATCTTTACTTCTCGACCATTTCGAGACTCCTCGTCATGTCCCCGATCTCATCCGGGACTCCGAACTCCTTCGGTACATCAAAACTCATAAACTCATAATAAAACTGTCATCGAAACCTTAAGCGTGCGGACCCTACGGGTTCGAGAACTATGTAGACATGACCTAGAACAGTTTTCGGTCAATAACCAATAGCGGAACCTGGATGCTCATATTGGCTCCTACATATTCTATGAAGATCTTTATCGGTCAAACCGCATAACAACATATGTTGTTCCCTTTGTCATCGGTATGTTACTTGTTCGAGATTTGATCGTCGGTATCCAATACCTAGTTCAATCTCGTTACCGGCAAGTCTCTTTACTCATTACGTAATGCACCATCCCACAACTAACTCATTAGCTACATTGCTTGCAAGGCTTATAGTGATGTGCATTACCGAGAGGGCCCAGAGATACCTCTCTGACAATCAGAGTGACAAATCCTAATCTCGAAATACGCCAACCCAACAAGTACCTTCGGAGACACCTATAGAAGCTCCTTTATAATCACCCAGTTACGTTGTGACGTTTGGTAGCACACAAAGTGTTCCTCCGGTAAACGGGAGTTGCATAATCTCATAGTCATAGGAACATGTATAAGTCATGAAGAAAGCAACAGCAACATACTAAACGATCAAGTGCTAAGCTAACGGAATGGGTCAAGTCAATCAAATCATTCTCCTAATGATGTGATCCTGTTAATCAAATGACAACTCTTTTGTCCATGGCTAGGAAACATAACCATCTTTGATAAACGAGCTAGTCAAGTAGAGGCATACTAGTGACACTATGTTTGTCTATGTATTCACACATGTATTATGTTTCCGGTTAATACAATTCTAGCATGAATAATAAACATTTATCATGATATAAGGAAATAAATAATAACTTTATTATTGCCTCTAGGGCATATTTCCTTCAGTCTCCCACTTGCACTAGAGTCAATAATCTAGTTCACATCAGCATGTGATTCAACACCAATATTCACATCTGTATGTGATTAATACCCATAGTTCACATCGTCATGTGATCAACACCCAAAGGGTTTACTAGAGTCAATAATCTAGTTCACATCGCTATGTGATTAACACCCAAAGAGTACTAAGGTATGATCATGTTTTGCTAGTGAGAGAAGTTTAGTCAACGGGTCTGTCACATTCAGAGCCGTATGTATTTTGCAAATATTCTATGTCTACAATGCTCTGCACAGAGCTACTCTAGCTTATTGCTCCCACTTTCAATATGTATCCAAATTGAGACTTAGAGTCATCTGGATTAGTGTAAAAGTTTGCACCGATGTAACTTTTACGACGAACTCTTTTATCACCTTCATAATCGAGAAACATCTCCTTTCACTAAGGATATTCTTGACCGCTATCCAGTGATCTACTATTATATCAAAATTGTATTCCTTTGCCAAATTCAGAGCAAGGTATACAATAGGTCTGGTCCATAGCATGGCATACTTTTATAGAACCTATGACTGATGCATAGGGAATGACTTTCATTCTCTTTCTATTTTCTGCCATGGTCTGGATTTGAGTCTTACTCAATTTCATACCTTTGCAACACAGGCAAGAACTCTTTCTTTGACTGTTCCATTTTGAACTACTTCAAAATCTTGTCAAGGTATGTACTCATTGAAAATCTTATCAAGCGTCTTGATCTATCTCTATAGATCTTGATGCTCAATGTGTAAGCAGCTTTACTGAGGTCTTTCTTTGAAAAAATCTTTTCAAACACTCCTTTATGCTTTGTAGAAAAATTCTACTTCATTTCCGTTGAACTATGTTATTCACACATTCTTATCAGAGAGTCTGTAGTGCTCCCACTCACTTTTTTGTAAATACATGCCTTTCCAAAAGTCTGTATAAAACCATATGCTTTGATCAACTCATCAAAGCGTATATTCCAACTCCGAGATGCTTGCACCAGTCCATTGATGGATCGTTGGAGCTTGCACATTTTGTTAGCACTTTTAGGATTGACAAAACCTTCTGGTTGTAACATATACAACACTTCTTTAAGAAATATCCATTTAAGGAATGCAGTTTTGACATCCATTTGCCAGATTTCATAAAATGTGGCAATTGCTAACATGATTCAGACAGACTTAAGCATCATTACGAGTGAGAAAATTTCATCATATTCAACACCTTGAACTTGTCGGAAACCTTTCGCAACAAGTCGAGCTTTGCAGATAATAATACTACTATCAGCGTTCGTCTTCCTCCTGAAGATCCATTTATTTTCTATGGCTTGCCGATCATCGGGTTAGACAACCAAAGTCCACACTTTGTTCTCATACATGGATCCCACCTCAGATTTCATGGCCTCAAGCCATTTCTTGGAATCTGGGCTCATCATCGCTTCCTCATAGTTCGTAAGTTCATCATGGTCTAGTAACATGACTTCCAGAACAGGATTACCGTACCACTCTGGTGCGGATCTTACTCTGGAAGACCTACGAGGTTCGGTAGTAACTTGATCTGAAGCTTCATGATCATCATCATTAGCTTCCTCACTAATTGGTGTAGGAATCACATGAACTGATTTCTGTGATGAACTACTTTCCAATAAGGGAGCAGGTACAGTTACCTCATCAAGTTCTACTTCCTCCCACTCACTTCTTTCGAGAGAAACTCCTTCTCTAGAAAGGATCCATTCTTAGCAACGAATGTTTTGCCTTCGGATCTGTGATAGAAGGTGTACCCAATAGTTTCCTTTGGGTATTCTATGAAGACGAACTTCTCCGATTTGGGTTCGAGCTTATCAGGTTGAAAACCTTTTTCATATAAGCATCGCAACTCCAAACTTTAAGAAACGACAGCTTAGGTTTACTGCTAAACCATAGTTCATACGGTGTCGTCTCAACAGATTTAGATGGTGCCCTATTAAACGTGAATGCAGCTGTCTCTAATGCATAACCCCAAAACGATAGTGGTAAACCGATAAGAGACATCATAGATTGCACCATATCTAGTAAAGTACGATGACGACGTTCGGACACACCCTTACATTGTGGTGTTCCAGGTGGCGTGAGTTGCTAAACTATTTCACATTGTTTCAAATGAAGACCAAACTCGTAACTCAAATATTCGTCTCCACGATCAGATTGTAGAAACTTTATTTTTCTTGTTACGATGATTTTCCACTTCACTCTGAAATTCTTTGAACTTTTCAAATGTTTTAGACTTATGTTTCATCAAGTAGATATACCCATATCTGCTCAAGTCATCTGTAAAGGTTAGAAAATAATGATACACGCCGCAAGCCTTAACACTCATCGGATCGCATACATCGGTATGTATTATTTCCAGTAAGTCAGTAGCTCGTTCCATTTTTTCGAAGAATAGAGTTTTAGTCATCTTGCCCAAAAGGCACGGTTTGCAAGCATCAAATGATTCATAACCAAGTGATTCCGAAAATCCATCTTTATGGAGTTTCTTCATGCGCTTTACATCGATATGACCCAAACGGCAATGCCACAAATAAGTTGCACTATCATTATTAACTTTCCATATTTTGGCATCAATATTATGAATATGTGTATCACTACGATCGAGATCCAACAAACTATTTTCATTGGGTGTATGACCATCGAAGGTTTTATTCATGTAAACAGAACAACAATTATTCTTTGACTTTAAATGAATAACCTATCGCAATGAACATGATCAAATCATATTCATGTTCAACGCAAATGCCAAATAACATTTATTTAGGTTTAACACTAATCCCGAAAGTATAGGGAGTGTGCGATGATGATCATATCAATCTTGGAACCACTTCCAATACACATTCTCACTTCACCCTCAACTAGTCTCTGTTTATTCGTAACTCGTGTTTCGAGTCACTAATTTTTGGCAACCGAACAAGTATCAAATACTCAGGGGCTACTATAAACACTAGTAAGGTACACATCAATAACCTGTATATCAAATATACCCTTGTTCACTTTGCCATCCTTCTTATCCACCAAATATTCAGGGTATTTCCGTTTCCTGTGACCATTTCCTTTGCAGTGTAAGCACTCAGTTTCAGGCTTTGGTTCAGCTTTGGGCTTCTTCATGGGAGTGACAACTTGCTTGTCATTCTACTTGAAGTTCCCCTTTCTTTCCCTTTGCCCTTTTCTTGAAACTAGGGATCTTGTCAACCATCAATACTTGATGCTCTTTCTTGATTTCTACCTTCGTCGATTTCAACATCACGAAGAGCTCGAGAATCGTTTTCGTCATCCCTTGCATACTATAGTTCATCACAAAGTTCTACTAACTTGGTGATGGTGACTAGAGAACTCTGTCAATCACTATCTTAGCTGGAAGATTAACTCCCACTTGATTCAAGCGATTGTAGTACCCAGACAATCTGAGCACATGCTCACTAGTTGAGCGATTCTCCTCCATCTTTTAGCCATAGAACTTGTTGGAGACTTCATATCTCTCAACTCGGGTATTTGCTTGAAATATTAACTTCAACTCCTGGAACATCTCATATGGTCTATGACGTTCAAAATGTCTTTGAAGTCCCGATTCTAAGCCGTTAAGCATGGTGCACTAAACTATCAAGTAGTCATCATATTGAGCTAGCCAAACGTTCATAACGTCTGCATCTACTCCTGCAATAGGTATGTCACCTAGCGGTGCATTAAGGACATAATTCTTCTGTGCAGCAATGAGGGTAAACCTCAGATCACGGATACAATCCGCATCATTGCTACTAACATCTTTCAACATAATTTTCTCTAGGAACATATCAAAATAAACATATGAAAGCAACAACACAAGCTATTGATCTACAACATAATTTGCAAAATACTACTAGGACTAAGTTCATGATAAATTTAAGTTCAATTAATCATATTACTTAAGAACTCCCACTCAGACAGACATCTCTCTAGTCATCTAAGTGATCACGTGATCCAAATCAACTAAACCATGTCCGATCATCACGTGAGATGGAGTAGTTTTCAATGGTGAACATCACTATGTTGATCATATCTACTATATGATTCACGCTCGACCTTTCGGTCTCCGTGTTCCGAGGCCATATCTGTATATGCTAGGCTCATCAAGTTTAACCTGAGTATTCTGCGTGTGCAACTGTTTTGCACCCGTTGTATTTGAACGTAGAGCCTATCACACCTGATCATCACGTGGTGTCTCAGCACGAAGAACTTTCGCAACGGTGCATACTCAGGGAGAACACTTCTTGATAATTAGTGAAAGATCGTCTTAAAATGCTACCGTCAATCAAAGCAAGATAAGACGCATAAAGGATAAACATCACATGCAATCAATATAAGTGATATGATATGGCCATCATCATCTTGTGCTTGTGATCTCCATCTCCGAAGCACCGTCGTGATAACCATCGTCACCAGCGCGACACCTTGATCTCCATCGTAGCATCATTGTCGTTTCGCCATCTATTGCTTCTACGACTATCGCTACCGCTTAGTGATAAAGTAAAGCAATTACAGGGCGTTTGCATTTCATACAATAAAGCGACAACCATATGGCTCCTGCCAGTTGCCGATAACTTCAGTTACAAAACATGATCATCTCATACAATAAAATATAGCATCACGTCTTGACCATATCACATTACAACATGCCCTGCAAAAACAAGTTAGACGTCCTCCACTTTGTTGTTGCAAGTTTTACGTGGCTGCTACGGGCTGAGCAAGAACCGTTCTTACCTACGCATCAAAACCACAACAATAGTTCGTCAAGTTAGTGATGTTTTAATCTTCTCAAGGACCGGGCGTAGCCACACTCGGTTCAACTAAAGTTGGAGAAACTGACACCCGCCAGCCACCTGTGTGCAAAGCACGTCGATAGAACCAGTCTCGCTTAAGCATACGCGTAATGTCGGTCCAGGCCGCTTCATCCAACAATAACGCCAAACCAAAGTATGACATGCTAGTAAGCAGTATGACTTGTATCGCCCACAACTCACTTGTGTTCTACTCGTGCATATAACATCAGCGCATAAAACCTAGGCTCGGATGCCACTACGTAGTAATTTCAAAAATTTCCTACGCACACGCAAGATCATGGTGATGCATAGCAACGAGAGGGGAGAGTGTTGTCCACGTACCCTCGTAGACCGAAAGCGGAAGCGTTAGAACAACGCGGTTGATGTAGTCGTACGTCTTCACGGCCCGACCGATCAAGCACCAAAACTACGGCACCTCCGAGTTCTTGCACACGTTCAGCTCGATGACATCCCTCGAACTCTGATCCAGCCGAGTGTCGAGGGAGAGTTCCGTCAGCGGCGTGGTGATGATCTTGATGTTCTACCGTCGCAGGGCTTCGCCTAAGCACCGCTACGATATTATCGAGGTGGACTATGGTGGAGGGGGGCACTGCACGCGGCTAAGAGATCCAAGGGATCAATTGTTGTTGTTTCTAGAGGTGCCTCCCTGCCCCCATATATAAAGGAGCAAGGGGGGAGGGGGCGGCCGGCCTAGGAGGGGGCGCGCCAAGGGGAGTCCTACTCCCACCGGGAGTAGGACTCCCTCCTTCCTTGTTGGAGTAGGAGAAGGGGAAAGAGGGGGAGAGGAAGAAGGATAAGGGGGCTGCGCCCCTTGTCCAATTTGGACCAGAGGGGGGGCGCGGGCCTCCTTCCTTTTGGCCTCTTTCCTCTATTCCCGTATGGCCCAATAAGGCCATATACTCCCCGGCGAATTCCCGTAACTCTCCGGTACTCCGAAAAATACCCGAATCACTTGGAACCTGTCCGAAGTCCGAATATAGTCGTCCAATATATCGATCCTTACATCTCGACCATTTCGAGACACCTCGTCATGTTCCCGATCTCATCCGGGACTCCGAACTCCTTCTGTACATCAAAACTCATAAACTCATAATAAAACTGTCATCGAAACCTTAAGCGTGCGGACCCTACGGGTTCGAGAACTATGTAGACATGACCTAGAACAGTTTCCGGTCAATAACCAATAGCGGAACCTGGATGCTCATATTGGCTCCTACATATTCTACAAAGATCTTTATCGGTCAAACCGCATAACAACATACGTTGTTCCCTTTGTCATCGGTATGTTACTTGCTCGAGATTCGATCGTCGGTATCCAATACCTAGTTCAATCTCATTACCGGCAAGTCTCTTTACTCGTTACGTAATGCATCATTTCGTAACTAACTCATTAGCTACATTGCTTGCAAGGCTTATAGTGTTGTGCATTACCGAGAGGGCCCAAAGATACCTCTCTGACAATCAGAGTGACAAATCCTAATCTCGAAATACGCCAACCCAACAAGTACCTTCGGAGACACCTGTAGAGCTCCTTTATAATCACCCAGTTACGTTGTGACGTTTGGTAGCGCACAAAGTGTTCCTCCGGTAAACGGGAGTTGCATAATCTCATAGTCATAGGAACATGTATAAGTCATGAAGAAAGCAATAGCAACATACTAAACGATCAAGTGTTAAGCTAACGGAATGGGTCAAGTCAATCACATCATTCTCCTAATGATGTGATCCCGTTAATCAAATGACAACTCTTTTGTCCATGGCTAGGAAACATAACCATCTTTGATAAACGAGCTAGTCAAGTAGAGGCATACTAGTGACACTATGTTTGCCTATGTATTCACACATGTATTATGTTTCCGGTTAATACAATTCTAGCATGAATAATAAACATTTATCATGATATAAGGAAATAAATAATAACTTTATTATTGCCTCTAGGGCATATTTCCTTCACAGACTCGGAGGGCAAGAAACCTCTCCTAGAGATAAGGTAGGAGACGAATTACAAATCCTAGGCTACCAAATACATGTAATACAAATATATCTCTAACACGTTTTGACCTGTTAGCCCGCTCAAGCCCTCCTTTTGTTAGGGTGGATGAATCGCCATCTTCATCTTCACTGGCAATGACGACGGTCTCGAAGGAACTGACAACATAGTGAATGCACTTGGGTTGCACATTCCACTTGGCCCAACAATGCATGAATTCGAATAGCTTGCCCTCCACTTTGAGGTACAATGCACACATGCATAGAGGATATAAAAAAGACATGGTGAACAAGTTGCATATCCGGTCAAATGACCAACAAGCATATTAGGCGAAATCCAACACAAGTCCATATTAGGCCAAATAACCAACACATAGAGCAACAAAACACTTACGAGGTCGGTGATTCACGCTTCACTTGGCCATCGATTTTGAAATTGTTTGTAGAAGTCGCAATACTTGTTGACGACCTCTTGCATGTTGGCCATCCACGGGTGAGCGCCTTCGAAGTATGAAGATGGGGCACGTTGTTGCAATAGTGATCGAAGTGCTTGTGCTGATGGAACCAAGCATGCTCATTCGTCCAAAAGGTTGCGCCTTTTTGCTCCATGCCATGAAACGGATCAACGCTAGTGGCCAGTCATGCATCACACAACACTTCATCATCCCTCACATTAAAATTCTCTTCCTACTCTTCTTTTTTAGGTCGGCACTAGCCACCCAGAACTCATCCGGATCAAGCTCTGTCTGCTCGATATCTGACCACGCCTGCTTCCGCTGGGAGTTGTCCACTTGTCTGTCCTCGAAGCTGCCTACCTCGTGGAATATGTCCAACATCTTCTCATCGTCTATGGTGCCGCTCCCGGTAGAGAGATTTTGGCAAACAGACACCGGACGCCTGTTGGATCCATGCTTAGCATCAGCGACCAGACAAAAGCTATGGTGACGGTGGCTCGGTGAAGTGCTACTCCGTGTTGAGGTCGACCGTATAAGGCACGCGCGACACGGCAAACCTGAAGGAGGTTGAAGAATTTTCCAACGCACACAGCTGCATACCGGCGCAGTAGTACAACCCCAATAACTGCTCGGCCAGGGCGACGACTGCACAAGCGTTGCCACCCACCTGACCACCTTCTTATGCTTACAAGGTGGCGGCTAACCGGCCGACACATATGCTAACTTCCCTGCTCCTCTGTTTGCGGTAGCGATCGATGCGTGTCACCGAGTTAACCTTGCAGGCATCCACCATCGAGGGGTCCTCTGGCTTTGGTGGTACAGTGTTTTCTCTGTTAGCTCCTCTAGGTCCCATCATGACGACGAATGGCGAAAAGGGCAAGAACTAGGATGGAGGGCAGGGGTAATCGGAGCGGAGAGATTGGGAAAGGGCGGGATTTTCACACGGAAACATTGCGAAATGGTCCAAATGCGCGAGCTCCGCCTCAGTTTTTGCTTGGTATGGATTGTTGGATGCCTATGTGGCTGAGGTTCGAACGCCCGGAAACCTTCGCCAGCTTTGCAACTGGGTTTTTGGAGTTTCGAACACCAAGACGTGTTCGCGAGCATTTGAGGCATGATGTTCAATGGCAAAAAAGTACCATGCATCTTGGTCCAGGTGTTTAGCTGTGATTTAGGGATCCACGTTGGAGTTGCCGTGACCCCCTCTGCCCGCGCAAATGAGATCGCTCATTCTGAGTGTTAAGGTAGTGATTGCTAGCCGGCGATCACCTGGGCATGCCCATTAAGCGGTTTCGAAGTGAGTGTGACACACTAGTTTTAGGAACCTTCTTGATCGGTTTTGGGAACCTTCTGGAAGATTTCTAAACCATTTTTTTTTCATTTCCTAGTTTTCATTTTGGTTTCTTTTTTTCCCTTATTTCAGTGTTCTTTTTTTCTTCAAAATTTCACAAATTGCAAAGAATGTTCAAAGTCTTCAAAAAATATTTGATTTTTAAAAAAAATCATTTTTCTGATTTGTTTTCATGTTTTAAAAAATATGCTTGGAATTTTAAAATTTGTTCACAATTTCAAAAATGCCAAAAATTGAATGTTCATAAATTTCAAAATTTGTTCAAATTTTACAAAACATTACGCGCAATTTATAAATTTGTTCAATTCTTTAAAACATTTTTACTTTTAATCCTTGAACATTTTTCGAATTTGTGAATATTTTTATTTTCAAATCCTTGAACAATTTTTGGAATGATGAACTTTTTTCGAATTTGCAATTTTTTTCTCGAATTTTTTTTTGAATTCATGAACACTTTTTTAAATCCATGAACAATTTTTTAATTCGTGAATATGTTTTAAAACCCGTTAAAAAGTCAAATGAGTTTTTTTAGTTTACAAGTTTTTAAATTCTTGAATTCTTCCAATCCACAAACATTATTTAAATTCATGAACATTTTTTTAATTATATACATAGATAAAAAAACGACCTGGGAAAAACCATGTGTGAAATAAATAACCACGATGCTGGGCCGGCGCACTAACCGGAGGGTGTGAGCTCACGCTGCGGGCGACGCGAGCATAGGCTAGCGATAGAAGCAGCGCCCCTCTGCCTGGGCGTCGTTTCAGGGGCAAGCCTAACCGAGCGAGAACACAAACCAAAGTCCATTTGCCTCACAACGAGGCGAGGGCGGCGGCGCGGACGACGACTGCCGCCTTCTCTCCGGTAAGATCCGCATCCCCTCTACCTTTTTCTCTGGTGATGATGGAGCCCTCAGCCTGCCCGTCCCCTTCCTCCGCCCCGACACCGGCACCTCCCTCCGCCTCTCCCCTCCTCCGCCCGGCCCCTGCTGTCCGGAGCCTTCCTTGCAGTCTTTGGCCAGAGATGCTGCTTGTGCCACTGGGGTGGGGTGACCACTATCTCCTCACTGGATTTGATGCCGTTGCAGACTTGCAGTTAGTATCTGGTTCTGAAGAACATCACATAGATGATAGGAGACAGATGTGGGATAGGGTATCCTAGGTCCGCCGCTGACAGTTCTTCATTAGCTTTTGATTAGAAACCGAGGCATAGATTGTATAGAAGGTGCAGGGTTGAAGCTGCTTGATTCGGCATAGATCATTAAAATTGGCTTTACAATTTTGGAAGCATGATTTTCAAGTTCCCGCTTTTTCTTTCCAAGTCCAGCGGCTGTTGTAGAAGTTGACTGAGCTACCTTTAGTCTGTGCACTTGATCTACAAAACTAAGTAGGTGAGTTGGTAGTGGTGGATGAAATTGCGTAAGGATGGAGCAGGGGGAGGGGTCGTGTCTCGGGCTAGAGTATGGGGTGGAAGGGTGATGTGGTTCGTCTGACGGACCCAACAAGGCCGGATAAAATGAGTGCCGATCCTGCCGCAATCAACAGGATTGGATCGCACCAAGCCAAACATAAGGCGGAGCAGAGGCCCCGGTGGGGAGAAATGGTGAAGAGCGAGGATTAACTCAGGGGGCGGTATAAAGGCAAGCCCGCGTCATCACGATAACACAAAAGGGACAAGATCGCCGCACTCTTCGTCTTCTCCTCTTTCTCATGCGTTTGGTTCTAGTGCCTGGACGCTGGTCTAGAGATTTTCCTCGGACGACCACAAGGTGTTTGTTCAATTGCCCGGTACAGGCTGAACGCTGCTTCGTCATGAACACTGATCATGGACTAGATGCAGCGAGGTCGTACTTTTGTGATGCAACTGTAGCTAGTTCATGCGCACTTACTCTGGTTATCAACAAATCTGTTGCAGGCCAAAGAAACCATAGGTGGCGGGAGGATGGAGGTGAAGCTCAAGGACCTTGTCCCGGCAGCGACTAACACAGTGAACACGACGTTCATCGTGGTCGACAAGGCGCCCCGCCCGGCCCAGGCAAACGCGCACGGCAGGGAGGAGACATGCCCATCACTAGTGGCTGATGAGACGGCGGCGGTGCATTTCCTTCTGTGGGGCACCGAGTGTGATGCCTTCGAGCCTGGGGACATCGTGCGGCTCACGAGTGGCATCTTCTCGTACCATAGGGGCAACAACCTGTTCTTGCGCGCCGGCAAGCGAGGACGAGTGGAGAAGGTGGGCGAGTTCACCATGATGTTCGTCGAGACGCCCAACATGAGCGAGGTGAGGTGGGGGCCTGATCCAGGCGACCCAAGGAAGATGGTGCAGGAGGCTGTCGTGTCGCCCTACTCCCAAGTCTTCAAGCCGCTGCACTGATGCCTATCATTTCAGGCTTCCAGCTCATTGTTGCTCCAAGTCTCATTAAATCTTATACAATACTAACCGTGGTAGTAAATTATGCAATACTAACCACTTGCTGAATTTTGTATGCTTTCTCCTTAAAGTATCACTGGGCCATCGTTTTAATGTCTTGAGATATTTCTCATGTAAACGGAGCTCATAGAAGATTTAGCAAGCCATATACCAAGCTGTGTTGATGTGAACAACAGTGTAACTTTTTCCCTGAAAGGCTCAAAATACAACTGAAGTTGTAGGCAAGAGTTTGATTATATGTTACCAAGATAATTTTTTGTGTTTATGAAATTGCTCAACTGTTGCTCTGATAATTTGATTACAGAATGGTTGAAACACAGAAATGCACTGAAATTCTGATGGTTTTTTATTTCTGCTTTTCCTTCTTGGCAGACTTCAGGTTCTTGAAAAGGCCTATTCTTGTCCATGCACGATACTCACACAACCATACTGCCTTCCTTTCGCAATATTCATTCTACAAGTCATTGTTAATTTGTTTTATTCAGATACTCTTAAGTCACAAACAAAGTCACAAGTCCTTATTTCACCTTCAGATCTTATATGTAATATCTTTCTCATATTTCATTTAAGCATACTGGATACTAGTTGCTCTTGTCAGCATTCTCATATCGTATGCATGCAGTTTTAATTTTTGTTTCAGGTATTGCCGAACAAGTTTATTCAATTCAGTTAGTTTGATGGCTTATAATGCCTTCTACACAAGCATTCCTGTTCTAACTACTGCTCTGGACAAGGATTTATCTGAAAAGACAGTGGCACAGAACCCAGAAATTTTACTTTACTGCCAGTTTGGAAGGTAGATTATATCTCCTTTCATTTGTTGTTGACAGCATCCTTATGTTCTATATGTTCTGTTAGTAACTTGGCATATGCAATAAATTATCTGCAACTTTTTGGAATCAAGTTTGTGTTGCCTTCGCTAATATGTGCATATTTTGCAGGCTTTTAATCCAAGTACATTTGCTGGTTGGTTTGATCGATTATTATATCATGTGAGTACATCGTTGGCGCACCATGCAATGCTTCTAGTCTGCAAATGACAGTTCCAAAAAATATGAAATAATTTTCATGCATTTCACTAGAATTATGAGTTCTTAAACTTAGTAAGTGGTTACTGCCAACTTGTGTTGAGAAAAATAAATCTATGAACTACTTATTTACTTGTTATTTACTCGCTTTCCTTCACTCGTACGAAATGTGGGTACATTGTATTTTCAGTGTGATCTGTTGTGAGCTAGTATGTATGCTTCCCTGGCTTTGTATCCCCCCCTGGAACCTCTCAAAATTATGATGTAATAGGGTAGTCCTTAAAACCCTGGTGATCTTCGTCTGTGGCAGCTACTCTCCGGTTGCCGGTGAGTGCTGTTAAACAGTCTTTGCTTTGGTTTTGCCTTGGCTTTAATAAAAGTTGGGGCGGGGGAAAACCCCTTTTGTTTCAAAAAATTGTATTTTCAGTGAATGGTCCCCTGTTATCTACACATTATTAGCCACTAATGGATGGTGCTCTGAAAGCTAGCAATAGCGGGCATACTTGCGGTGGATTGAAGTTAATTCACGATCTGCAATTTTTCATAGTTCTTTGGTTCTTGCTGCTGTTACGCGGATGGGTTGGTGCGGGTTGCAGTGAGGGGGCAAGGGAAGTCTTATTAAAATAGAAAGGTCATGGAGAGGAGACTGAACCACCAATTTGTAATAATGCACAGATTTTGACGTGGCTGATGAGAGGTTCTTCTTTTCCTGGTTGGTTTCAGGCAATTGTTATTTTCTTAATCACCACTCATGCTTATGCCGATGAAAAAGGTGAGACGGAGGAGTTGTCAATGGTTGCTCTCTCAGGAAGTACATTGTTGCAGGCGTCTGTCTGTTGTGACATTAGAGATGAGGTGAGAAAGCAAAGATCTTGAATCATAATGCTTATAACAACCTATGCATTGTAGACTATACTTGTTCTAACGCATCTTTCCATTTTGCAGTTCTTTCACTTCTCTGCGGTTTCTGCCAAATGGGGAAACTTTGCTGCTTTCCACATCATAAATTTCTGTATCGGCAGTTCAGCACCATACCAACTGCTGGGATGTACACTATCATGTACCGCCTTTGTAGACAGCCGCCATACTGGATAACAATGGCGATAACAGGTATGTATTGCTGTCATGTTGTTTTTGCTTGGTTTATAATTGCACACACGTTTCTCACAACGGCATGATATCAATGTTTCAGCTAATCAGTGGAGTTGGCATGGGTCCTGTAATAGCTCTGAAATATTTGAAATATACATAGTCCTAGTGCTATTAACATTCTTGAGAAGACCGAGCAATCACGCGGCCCTATGTATACCCTGGTAAATCTGGAATCTCAACTGAGGTCAGAGAACGATAATTCGACCAGCTCCATATCGACCGACGACCGGCGTCGGTCAAGAATAAGAGCTCAGTTTATGAGCCCCTGCTGTCTGATTCTGCTATGGCATCCAGGAGATCAGGAGATCACTAGCACCGTCATCATTTGACATCTTTCATCCAGCTCAGTCAAGGGTTGCAGCTGCTTATCCCAGAAATATTAAAACCAGTTAACCTTTGGTTGTCATTGTAGTAGCACAGGTCATACCCTCAACAAAGAAAAATGGAATGACAAATAATAGAGGTCAGTTGAATTAGATGTGTTGTATAGTACGTAGAAAAAAAGTGTGTCGTATAGTGCCATTAAGGATTTTCTAAATAGAATATAGATGAAAATAAGCAGCTTGCAAGGATGAGGAATGCTAATAATTTGGTGGGAAAAATAAAATTCTGCGATAGTCATTAGTATTATCTAGAATACGAAGTTGTATGAGTGGGTGCAAACAAACAAATATAAAAGGATCACGCTTGTGCATGTGAAGTTGTGCACTGAAGTCTGGAGATAAGGATCATGAGATGTGCACCTGCAGAAACTTGTACTCCCTTCGTCTGAAAATACTTGTTATTAAAATGGATAAAAGGGGACGTATCTAGACGTATTTTAGTTTTAGATACATCTCTTTTTATTTATTTGATGACAAGTATTTTTGAACGGAGGGAGTATTTGCATTGTTCATATATATAATAATACCCGCAAAAAAATATAATAATAAAACGATGAAAACCGTACGTTTTGTACCTCTTGTGTTTGTTGCAGCTAGACGAAAGATGAAAAATTAAAAATCGTGGCCGCGAAGCTATCTCGAACCAATAGCAAACAATCATGCGATCTTGACCCTGAAAAATCAAAATAAAATAACGTGTGAGCACACTGAACGCGTAACCGCGGCAGCTGATTCGCAGGCAGGACCCCACCGGCCACCGGACCGCCTGTTCCACGCTCTCATCCACGCGTTCGTCGTGGCTCGCGAGCGCTCCCTCGCGACACGGTCAGCGATCAACGGCAGCCACACACACGGCATCTCCCATCACATGGCCCGTCGCGACTCCCGAGCGACCTAGAAATTTCCAGGTCCGTCGGTGCGTCCCACGCCCCAACCCCCAACCCGAGACGGACGCGCGTCGCGTGGCTTTGCCGACCTACCTACCGTCCGCCCGCCCACCCACCCGAGCCAAACCGGGTCCGGATCCAGCCCGACCCCACCAGCTCAACCCCTTTTGATTTCCACCGCCCAGCGCCCACCCGCCCGCCAGCGAGGCGAAGCCGTGTCCGGTAAGGAACCGGTTGGCGCCAGGCCGGCTCCCCCTCCCGCGCCGGCTATAAAACGCGCCCAGGTGCGCCCTCTCCTCCCCGCGCTCCGGCCCCGTCTCTCCTCCGACCTTTCTCGTTCGTGACGGGCCGCGCCTCCTCGCGTTTGAGCGACTGTTTCCTTCCCCTTCCAATTTCTCTTTTCCTCGTGACGATTCGTCGCGTCTGATTTTATTTCATTCACCCGCCGTCGCCGTTGCCTTGATGTGCTCGCAGGGGATTCGAATTCGACGACTTGTCTCTCCTCCGCTTCCGTGCGAGTTCGGGAAGCGATCGATCGGGGGATTCATCCGTTTGGTTTGCGAGTCTATCTCAGAATCTGTTTCGCGTGTCCGCTTCTGTTTGCAACTGTGGATCATGTGTTTCTCGTCGTGTTCGCATCCGCGCGTGCAGGTTGAAGGATCGTGCGTGGTTTTTGGAATTGGGGCTTAATTATGGAGCCGGAGGCCGAGGCAAGGTCAGTTTCCCGTGCTCGTTCAGATCGCTTCCTTGGTTCCGTCACCTGCGTTCGTCCGTGATTCCAGATTTGAAATGAATATGGCCCGTGTGATCTTCTGGTTCCCCGAGGGCTGTGGTTTATTCCGTGTCATCCGTTAGTGCGGGGTGTGTTAATTCGAGGCCCTCGTGGAGGATTCTTGTTGTACCGGCTGATCTCGGTTTTGGTATGTCTTTGTCCTCTCACCCTATGTAGATGCAGAGGAAGCCAGAGGGTGCGCTAGTTCTACAGAGGTGGAGGTTTGATCTCTTCTCATGATTATTTTGATTCATTGGTTGAGGTTCAGCGGCTGTCCTGATATGGTCAGATCTTCTCGGGTGATGAAGCTTAGGATCTCTTACCAACCTGAACCTGCGATCCGCGTGTGGATAATATTAATAAATCCCTCCCAATTTTAGTTTCTTGGTCTGCACACTAGTCAACGGCAATTCTGATCTGAATTCGTTGGTTCTCCAGGAATTATAATTTGGATTACACAGCATAGCAGGAGCCGGGAGCAACATCTGCGTTTGGATGATTAATTGCCCCCTCTATTTAATTCCTCCATCTACACAGTTCAATCTTAGTCGGTTTTGATTTAGATTTGTTGATGGTTGTCCAGAAATTGGGATTATACGGCTTAGCGGGAGCGACTTGTCATCTTCCTCACCTGTGTTTGGACGATCATTCCCTTTCTGTTCATTTTCTTTTCTCCACAGTTCAGTTAGTCTTCACACAACACACAATTCTGATTTGGATTTTGTATTTGTTGCTGGTACTCCAGATATTGGAATTATACGGCTTAGCGGGTGGCCCCTATTTTCCCTCGTCACGCCGGTTCTTCTGTGGCTCGACATTTTCTTACTCGTCAATAATATAATTGGAACATACCAGACAAGTTTCTCTGCCTTAGTTTGTCATTCTCAGCTCTTGCAGACACCATCTTGGAAGGGATATAATTTGAATCGGTGTTGTGCTGTCTACCTGACCTTCCCAGCCCAACTTCGTCATATAGCATTTACCTCTTCCTCGTTTGAAGCATGCTTTAGTTGAGCCTAGTTTCCCCCTAATTTACAGAGACGTATCTTGCTCGTTGCAGGTTTGACGAATGCAAGTCCAACCTGATGCTGAGTTCTGTTTGCAGTTCTTTCTAAATCTAATCAATTCATTATTACTTAGATAACCTTTAAGATCTTCTCACTAGGCAATATTTTGAATTCAGATTTATCTCAAAGGTTCACGAATGGAGCTTCAAACTTGGCGAAACCTACAAACAAAAAAGAGACTCGTCCATTTTTAACTCTTGCCTCTTTTTCTTTATATCACGTAGCTACTTTGTTCATGCCTTTGATTTAGGCTTTTTTGCTTCTGCCCCTGTGATTGCAGATATATTTTAGCCCAGAGAGTGTTGGCAGTGAGTCGAAATCTGTTAAAATCGTTTGGTTTGCAATCTATCTCTATGCGTTTCAATTTGTTATCTGTACACTTATCCTGTCGACTGCAGGCCATATTTAGGAAGTTTGTGCTTATGGGCAAATCTCTTTACAGTGAGTCAGGTCAGTGTTCTATCAACGGTTTGTTTGGTTTAGTTGTGTTCCTCCACACATTGGTTGCAGGATTGGATCTGGAATGTGGAGATCCCTATGATGTTGTATGTCGGAAGGGGATTTGAGCAGGTCAGATTTAAATGGCTATCGCCGGTGTGGTCTTCTGGTTCTCATCACGCATCATCAGCTAATATGAGGTGGATTGGAGGTCCTGGTAGATTCTTATTGTAGCAGCTGATCGCACTCTTGGTGTGTGTTTGTGCTCCTTTGCTTGCAGCAGATGCAGGAGTGTAGTAGTTCTGCACAGATGAATCATAGGGTGGAGGTTTGGTTTCTGTTTGTCGTTTTGATTGATTGGATAATGAAGCTTAGGATTCTTGCCAACCTGAAACTTGTGATCTGCATTTGGATAATGAATTTCATCTCGATTCAATTTATTTGGTCTGTGCAGTACAATTTAGTCCTTGGCAGTTCTGAATCCATTTGTGGTTTTCCAGAAATTGAGCTTAACAAGGTTTAGCAGGAGCAACCTATCTTCTTGTTGATCAGTGTTTGGATGATTATGAACCCCCTATATTTAAGTCTCTGCACAATTCAACTTTAGTCCCCCACAGTTTGATTTGGATCTGTTGCTGGTTGTCCAAAAATTGGGATTATATGGCTTAGCGGGAGTGACCTATCTTCTTGCTGACCTGCGTTTGGATGATCATTACTCTCTGCTTAATTTCTTCTCAGCTCAATTAGTTGTCCAACAATTCTGATTTAGATTTGTTGCTGGTTCTCCAGAAATTGGAATTATACGGCTTAGCGGGTGATCCTATGTTTCCTCAGCATGGCGGTTCTTTCTGTGGCCCAACATATCTGACCTTTTGTCCTCCCTTGATAATTGAACTTTCTAGACATTTGTTTCTTAGCCTTCCTTGGTAATTCTTGGCTCTTGCAGATGCTGGCTTGGAACCGAAATAATTGGAACCAGTGTTGTCTATCTGACCTTCGTGGCCGAGACAGGCTTACATACCCTTTACCTCTTACTTAACCTTCACCTCAGCATTTGATGCATGCTTTAGCTGAGCCTAGTTTTCCTCCTATCTTATAGAAAGGTATCTTCCTTGTTGCAGGTCGTAGTTGATGAACTCAAGTCGAACCTGGTGCTGAGTTGAATCTGTTTGCAGTTCTTCTAAATCTACTATTTCCTCAAGTCATCATAACTTAGATAACCTTTAAAATCATCTTACCAGGAAATATTTTGAATACAGATCTGCAAAGGTTCAACAAAGGAGAATCAAACTAATGGAACATCCTACAATGAAAAAGACTATTTTAACCCACCTCTTACTTTTTTATTTCACGTAGCTACTTGCTTGTGTCTTTAATTTATGTTTTTCTTTCTACCCTCCCTTTGGTGTTTGCAGATTGAGCCCAAACCATGCTGGTTGTGAGTCGGAATCTGTTAAATCATTTGGTTTGCGGTCTATCTCTCTTTCTGGATGGATTTGTTGTTTGTACTCTTGATCCCTGTGCTGGTCTTCTGCGTGTTATCAGTTGCAGGATATATTTAGGAAGTCTGGGCCGCAGGATATATTTGGATATGTTGGTTCTCCAGAAATTGGAATTATATGGCTTAGCGGAGAGACACATCTTGCTCTGCTTTGCGTTTGGATAATTATCACTCCCTCTGTTTTGCTCTTTCGTCTCCACTGTTCTGTTTTGGTTTCCCACAATTCTAATTTGAACTATTTGTTGGTGGCTCTCCAGAAATTGGAATAATATGGCTTAGAAGGCGGTCCTATTTTGCGTCGTGGCAGTTCCTTCTATGGCTAAAACTTTTCAACCTTTTTACTCTATAATTGAACTCTCTAGACCTTAGGTTTTCTTTGCCTTGGTAATTCTCAGCTCTTGCAGATACCGACTTGGAAAGGAATCTGCAGTTTGGAACTGGCGTTGTTGTCGTCCATCATCCATACCTGACCCTAGACAGGCTTTTACTTGTTCCCGCTCATTGTTTTATCCATGCTTTAGCTATTTATATATAAGCAGAATTTCCCCTAACCAAAAATTTATAGAAAAGGCCTCTTGCTCGCTGCAGGTTGTAGTTGAAGAACTCCTTTCCAACCCGGTAAATCCATCTACTGATTTTCTAAATCTACTAGTATCGTCTTATATAACCTATAAATTATCTTATAAGACAATATTTTAAATACAGATTCATATGCAAAACAAATATATGGATAATCCAGAGCTTTCAACTAATGGCACATCCTACAACCGAAGAAGACTCTTACCTTCCTATTTTCTTTATTTCATTTATTAGTTACTTGGCCATCGCTTTGATATAGGTTTTTGCCCCTGCCCTTCCTATGGTTGCAGATTGTTCTTTAGCCCAGGCCATGTGGGCAGTGACTAGCTCCCCATGGTTGTTATCTGTACTCTTGATCCCTGTGCTCTCTAGGTCTTCTGTGAGTGTGGGTTGGCAAGATATAATAGTTAGGAGTTTGGGCCCAAACCGCTCTGTACATGGAGTCAGGTCAGATTCTTGTAGACAGTCTGTTTGTTTAATTTGTTATGGTCTCTACAATTTAGCTTGCAGGACTGGATCTCGATCTGGTCTGGAAATGAAGCTTCATATGGTGTGTGAACGTATGGTGAAGGGTACTTGAGGCAGGTCAGTTTCCCATGTTTGGTCACATTGATTTGCTGGATTCCTCATCTGTGCTTGGTGACGTCAGATTTGAGTGGCTATACCTTAGTTCCTTGATTTATGTTTGTCTGATGGCTGTTTGGGAGCTTCGTTCTGGATGGAGGAATCTTCCTCGACCACAAAACAAAAACTTAAACCTGGACTCGATGCCTTGAAGAAACTATGGTCTGATTTCAACTGATTTCCCAGATTTCCTTGATTTCAACTGATTTCAACTCGATGCCTTGATTTCAACTGATTTATGTTTCAACTGATTTCCCAGATTTTATTATGGTCTGATTTTCCTTGAAGAAACTATAAGTATGCCTGTCATTTGGGCCGTTCATTGATTTGCATTATTGGAGGTTTTATTGCAAGATTGTAGAGTTGGGTAGTCAGTCAGCGCTGGGACTTGGTGAAAGCAAACGGGCTTCCCTGATGGTTTTGACTTCTGATTAGTGATCCTGAAGCATAATGATATGGTCTTTGTGGTAGTTTTCAGTTTGAACTTGCATTCAGTGGCCTCATATCTTTGGTGCAGCTTGGAGTTGGTAGTGTGCACATCTGATTCTTTCAACTGTCCTGAAGCATCTTACTTGGTTTCTGTTCTGCCATCTTACTGGTTACGGTATCTTCTTCAACTTGCATGTGGTTTGGATGGAATATGATCTCATCTTCTGCTTGAATCAAGAAAATGCTAGAAGTCTCAAACAAGGGTCCGAAATGGAAATATCAGTTCGTACTCAGTTTGTATAGAAGATTATCAAAGTTTGATTTGACTATAAATTATCTGGTTACCATACTGTTTCAGGAAGTTTGGTTTTGATATTTGGCTGCTTGTATCTTTCGACTTGCAAATTTATCACCCAATAGGAAGTAAAGATTGTATGTACATGAGCTCTGAATGCAGTAAAAATGTTAATGCATATATATATATGAATTGGTCATGCTTGGATTTGTTCTACATACTGTTGTCCATGATTGCACTTGGTTTGTTTATGTATATAATTTTATATATACACACGTTGTTTAGGTTCATCTTATGACACAAAATCAACTTTTGGTGTGCTCATATTTTTTACTTTGGTGATAAAGAAAGATCCCACGCTCGCACTTGTGTTGGTTGGCCTCCTGTAGTTGGGTATGCAGAAAGAGGTTTAGGAGTTATTGCTATATATACTAAAACTTTGGATAGTTGGAAGTTTCTGAGCTTGGAAGCTTGAACAAATATTTTGCCCTGAACATGTTCACTGAATATGATTCTGCTTTGTTGGTATGGAGTTGATTTTCAGAAGTGATGTTATTCTCATTGGTACTTCTCCAGTGAGATCTGGATTCTTCAATGCATCTTCTCGATTTGGTTAAATTGACACCTAGCAGAACAGTCTGGCTAATTTGATGATTCCTGAACACACTGGCTAATTTGAGGATGAATCCTTCTGATTACTTCCAACATATGGCAGTTTGTTTTGTACTTCATCCTGGATTTAAAGTCACAAAGCGCTCACACATCTCTACGGTCCTCCAATGGCTAATTTGATCTCTTTACGCAAACTGCTGATTTGATCTGGATTATGGAATCTTCCATTACATATTCTTATCTCTAATGGATAATTTGACCTTCTTTACCGTCAAACTGCTAATTTGATATGGATTATGGAGTCTTCAATTACTTATTCTTAAATCTATAATTCATAGCGTTCACACATCCTCTAATGGCTAATTGACCTTCTTTGCCGGTGAACTGCTCTGAATCTTGAACCACACATTCTCTTCAATTACATATTCTTAGTTTTCTGCCTACTTCCTAGTTTTAAATTAGTTGGCAACTAGCAGAAGTACTAATTTGATGATTCCTGCCGATTGCATATTCTTAACTAGAAACTTAGACAAACCCATTCTGTTTCATACTACATAATAAATCCTATATGTAGATTTTAAGGACACAGAAGTATCTGTCTACACATCTTACGGTCCTCTGACCCTTTATAATGGCTAAATCTTGCAAAGCTTTCTCTGTGCAAAGACTTGAATCACGCTCATCCCACTAGATACATTAGTCCATTCAGGTTCTGGAATTTATGGCATTCTTTGTTTGTGCCTCGTGTCTGTGTTATGATCTTCCAAAAATGTTGCGTGAATACTTTATTGCCAATCGTGTGCCAATGCTGCCTTTGGTTGATTGCGTGGCTTGTATGCTTTAGCTGAATGTAATTGTTTGTAGTGTTGGCTGTTTTCTGTGTTTAAGTAGGAGTAGTTTAACACTGCCTTTGCCGGTCCCAAGCCCGGATGAGAAAATGTGGAGGGGACTGCAGTTAGCTCCTCTGTATCCTTTGCATTAGAACTGTCATGGTCTCCTAATATTTTACATTGAGTAGCAGTGAATGAAGCGAGTAGAAGTTGCACAGATTGTCTAGTCGAATACCGAATCGTCACACAATGTGGTGGCAAGCTGTACAAGGTCGGTGTTTTACTTGCGTTCCCTGAAGGGAAGTCGTGAGTGTATAGGAAGCCTTGCATGAAAGGCCTCCTGTACCACAATTGTTGTGGGTAACTGCTTCCCTAGAAAATGCTGTGGTATTGCTGTGGTATTGCGTGACTGGTCCTGGATGGTAGTGGTAATCATTACAGTGATTCAGGAGTTGGGAAATACGAGTGCATTATTACAAGTTGAGTCAATGAGGTTAGCAGAGGAATTTTTGTAATCTGTAAAAGCAAGTTCAGGGAGTGTTCAGAAATACGTATTTTCAGTTGAGTTAATGAGGTTAGCAGAGGTGTTTTCCTTGTCAAGTTGTGGTTATCGTTCACACAATCTCATTTTGCGCCCATAAGAAAGTCAGGGATGCAGATATGGTGGTTCATTTCAGAGTAGAAATTCAAGTCCGACGAAACTGAAGAAGCTTCAACCACTGCGATCCCCTCTGGAGACGTCCTTCATCACCTCGTGTGTAGAGGTAGCTACACACACCGGCAGTCAAGCTTTGCGCACTACTGTAGATGTTGCTGCAGTTTCGGCAGTATACAAATTCCAACAACAGAGTCTGTCTCATCTCGTAATTTCATCGCGCTGTATCTTAAATCTTATCAGCGCAGATGCTAATATATGTTGTTGAATCATTGGCGAGTAGAATGTCCGCAGTTGTTTGTCGAGTGGATGCTGATGTCCTGGAACTTTTGGATTATTCGGCATAAGTGACCCTAACCGTTGTGGGGTTCAAACTGTTTTTCCTTTCTAAAGCATAGGACCAGAATGCATTGATCCATGAGTAACAAAAATATTGATAGACTTACTTAGGATATACATCATCTTCTTCTTCTCATCGTCGTGCGGTGCTGGCGGCGGCCATCTCCCTTGGCGTCGCGGAGCTGTGGGCGTGCGCGGCCAGGTGCGGATCTAGCGTGGCGACGAGCGGTGCCTGCGGTCTGCACGGGATGGTGGTGCTCGGCTCAGCAGCGTCTCGGTGGTGCTCTGGCAGCTCCTGCCATTGTGGATCCAGCGGATGGCGGCGGCTTGGTGACTCCTGGCGTGTGGATCCAGCAGATGGGGTGGCAGCCGAGGGCTTCTGCCTGTTCAGCGGCGCCCTCTTGGCGGTGCAGCGGCTACTGCAAGCTGCCTGGGCTTTGGGCCAGCAGCTCCGCGCTGCGGGATGGGGCAGGGTGGCAGCCCCCTCCCGAGCGGTGCTGCAAATCTGGCCGGCTTGCTAGCCCGGCGGCTTCATTTGTTCAGTGGCTGCAGGCGGCTGGGGTTCTGGGTGAGGCTAGATGGTGATTCGGTTGCAGCCGGATCTAGCCCGGCATGGTGCCGGCAAGGTATGTGGTGGCTCCCGTATGGCGACAGCGTGATTTCTGTGTGGGAGGCGAGCGGGTCAGCGGATTGCGGCGCGTGGAGGTGGTGTTCGAGATGCTTCGGGTGAAGAGCTACCCGGTTGTTGCCGGCCGGCAGCGGTGGCGCCCACGGGCGTCGTTCCCCTCCTTGGAGGCGTTGCCGTGGAGATCTCCGACCTCCTACCCTTGGTTCAAGATCTTCGGGCAAATGCATAAGGCC
>NC_041381.1:567955754-567966073 GCF_002162155.2 Triticum dicoccoides | reverse complement strand
TCCTGTTTCAACTATTAATATGTTAGGATATGATACTATTCCTTTTAAAGGAGGATTTTGGTGTGCCTCGACTAGGGTCGTGGGGACTTTCCCCACAACCCACGTTCATGTGGGTCCCCCATGCCGGTGGGCCCTACTCCAGAACCTTCCCGGTACAATATCGAAAAAACTCGAACTTTTTCTGGAACCCGATAACAACTTTCCATATATTAATCTTTACCTCAGGACTATTCTGGAGCTCCTCATGATGTCCCGAATCCCATCCGGATCTCCAAACAACCTTCGTACTTTCCACTATTAATATCTCAATACTACCCTAAGGCTACCGAACGTTAAGCGTGCGACCCTACGGGTTCGGGAATATGCGGACATGATCGAGACTCCTCTCCGGTCAATAACCAATAGCGGGACCTGGATGCCTATATTAGTTCCTACATATTCAACGAAGATCTTTATCGGTTGAACCAGATGTCAAGGATTCAGTCAATCCTGTATGCAATCCCCTTTGTCCGACGATATGTTACTTGCCCGAGATTCGATCGTTGGTATCTCCATACCTAATTCAATCTCGTTACCGTCAAGTTTCCTTACTCGTTCGATAATACAAGGTCATGTGGCTAACTCTTTAGTCACATTGCTTGCAAGCTCATTGTGATGCTGTATTACCGAGTGGGCCCTAGGATACCTCTCCGTCATACAGTGACAAATCCCAGTCTTGATCCATGCCAACTCAACAGACATCCTCGGAGATACCTGTAGAGCATCTTTATAGTCACCCATTTACGTTGCGACGTTTGATACACAAGGTACTCCTTCGGTGTCAGTGAGTTGCATGATGTCATGGTCATAGGAACAGATACTTGACATGCAGAACACGATAGCAATAAACTTGATATGATCATATGGTACGCTTCTAGTTTGGGTCTTTTTCATCACATCATTCTCCTAATGATGTGATCCCGTTATCAAATGACAACTCATGTCTATGACTATGAAACCATAGCCATCTTTGATCAATGAGTTAGTCCGGTAGAGCTCACTTGGGATATGTTGTTGTCTGTATATCCACGCATGTATTTGAGTTTACAGTCAATACAATAATAGCATGGATAATAAACGATTACCATGAACAAGGAAATATAATAATAACCACTTTATTATTGCGTCTAGGGCATATTTCCAACATGATACATATGCCTCCTCTATTTTAGTACTCTGTTATCCAACGCCGTGCGCCAACTACAACATCATATTTAGATAGAACATACTCCTTGTACAATAAAATAGTACAAACAACTGGATATAACTACATCTGAATTAAACGGTAGGACTGAACTTAAAACACAACGTAAAAACGACATGAAGTCATCATCGTCCTTCTCCTCGATGCAGAACTCTTGCCCTTTGACTATGAAGAACTCTTGTCCTTCGATGATACACAACTCTTGCCCTTCGACGGTGTGGTACTCTTGGCCTTGGTGCTTGGCATGAAGATATCGTCTTCATCCTCGCGGTCAGCCGTCCATAAAAAAGTATGTTCTGCTGCAACCTTTAGGTATTTTTCACTCTTAGATTGTTTCTTCATCCATCTTCCATGCAACCTGAGAAGTTCTTTCGTATCTCCTGAAAGGTCCTGGAAATCCACCCGCACATACTTAACGTGTGAGCTAGCTCATTCAGTAGCGTGTCACTACTGATGAGTTCATCCCACGGAACTAATCTGTTGTCAACCTAAAATCGGTGGCTAAACATAGAAGACATTTGGACATACCAGGGTGAAAACTATGATCAAAAGGATACCTGGACATCTTCGCGAGGCACTACACTAGAATGCTTACCCACCATAGTGCCGTGACTGTTTTATAGGTTGAGAAGAAAAAATAGGCGGGAACTCGGAAGTGGGGAA
Organism: Triticum dicoccoides; assembly: GCF_002162155.2. Taxonomy (NCBI): domain Eukaryota; kingdom Viridiplantae; phylum Streptophyta; class Magnoliopsida; order Poales; family Poaceae; genus Triticum; species Triticum dicoccoides. Next base: position 567,964,167 of record NC_041381.1, on the reverse strand, counting down.
ATATGGCGGGAGATATAGGTGGGAACTAGAAAGCGAGAAAATATGGCGGGAACTAGAAATCAAAAAAATGTGACGAGAACTAGAAAGCGAGAAAAATATGACGGGAACTAGAAAGCGGGAAATATGGCGGGAGATACTGGAGGGAAACATAGTGGGAGAATATGGGTGCATGCACCTATCGGCTTAGGGGAAGCCAATTAGACCTAATCCGCAGGAATACAATTAGTTCCTGTCATCCACTAGGTAACCGACAAGATCTACAACCGGCGGCCGATAGGGCTGTCGGCAACCCCTTGGCCGACAGGAGGCCAATCGACCACCCTGTAGCCGACAGGGTGCCAATCGGCTTTCTCCTTGATTACTGGATCCAGTCGGCTACTAGAAGGCCGCCGATGTAATTTTTCTTTTTAAATATAGATGTAATATTTTTGAAAATTAATAAAAAAGTGTATTATTAAAAAAATAGCTTGAGGAGAGGGGGATACAATGGAGTGGATGTGTGGCTGGGAGTGGCCGGTGTGGTTGGCATATAAGATACGAAAGGGAGATGGAGAGCGTTCTTGACCACGATACGATTTTTGGAACGATATCTGAGGGAGTCCTGGATTAAGGGGTCCTCGGATGACCGGACTATATACATGGGCCGGACTGTCGGGCTATGAAGATACAAGACAAAAGACTTCTTCCCGTGTCCGGATGGGACTCTCCTTTGCGTGGAAGGCAAGCTTGGCGATTCGGACATGTAGATTCCTTTCTCTGCAACCGACTTTGTACAACCCTAGCCCCCTCCGGTCTATATAAACCGGAGGGATTAGTCCATAGGACACAATCATAATCCCATAGGCTAGACTTCTAGGGTTTTAACCATTACGATCTCGTGGTAGATCAACTCTTGTAATACTCATATTCATCAAGATCAATCAAGCAGGAAGTAGGGTATTACCTCCATAGAGAGGGCCCGAACCAGGGTAAACATCGTGTCCCCCGTCCCCCGTCTCCTGTTACCATCAACCTTAGACGCACAGTTCGGGACCCCCTACCCGAGATCCACCGGTTTTGACACTGACATTTGTGCTTTCATTGAGATTTCCGCTGCGTTGTCATCAAAAGGTTTGATGGCCCCATCAATCATCTACAACAATGCAGTCCAGGGGGAGATTTTCCTCCCCGGACAGATCTTCGTATTCGGCGGCTTCGCACTGCGGGCCAACTCGCTTGGCCATCTGGAGTAGATCGATAGCTACGCCCCTGGCCATCGGGTCAGATTTGGAAGCCTGAATTATGTGGAGGATATCCGCGGAGATTTGATTTTCGACAGATTCGAGCCCATGACGGCCGCTCCCTGTCACCACGATGAACATAACCTAAATCTGTCATCGGACCGTGCTCAGGAGATAACACCTACAATTGCTCTGGCCCTAGATCCGGAGCAGATCGCGCCATCCGAGGACGGGATGCTCAACCCCGCTACGGAAGGCGCAAACTCAGCGGCGATAGAGCCGCACACAGATCCAACCTCAAGTGGGCCCTGTGTTATCGGAACCTCAGATTCGTCTCCGGCCATAGGTCCCGAACCACGTGCATCCGTGCCCATTGAACCTGATCGGGCGCCGATTGTTGAGTTCAGCTTCGCGGACATCTTCCGGCACTCACCTTTTGGTGATGTGCTGAGCTCATTAAGAGCCCTCTCCTTATCAGGAGAATCTCAGCTGAACTATTTCCGGCTTGAATGGAAATCTGATGACGGGGAGTTTCGCTTCCCACCCACCACCCACTTCATTGCCACTGTCGAAGACTTAACTGACACGCTCGATTATGGCTCCGAGGACATCGACGGTATGGACGACGATGTCGGAGAGGAGCAGGCACAAAAACCACCACCCATAGGGCGGTGGACGGCTACATCCTCATACGATATATACATGGTGGACACACCTAAAGAGAAGGAGGCCGACGACGATAACGGTATGCCTGTCGATGAACCTCCAAGCGTCGGTGTCAGAAGCACCGACCTTGATCCGGCAAAAGGAAAAACAGCAACATTGTCACTGACGACGATGATAATCCGAACCAAACTGAGGACCCCACAGACCCAGCGTTGGAGCAGGATGCATGAGAAGACGGCGAGCACAGTCCGGCGATGTTGTCTGATCGTAGCGATGCCAAAGATAGCAATTACCAACCTATCTCCGAAGAGGAGTCAGCTTGGGCGACGACGAATTCGTTGTGCCAGAAGAACCCTTAGAACAAGAACGCCTCCATCAAAGGCTTATCGCCACCGCAAGGAGCCTAAAGAAGCAGAAGCAGCGGCTTAAAGTCACTCAGGATACGCTCAATAACAGATGGAACGAAGTGCTAGACGCCGAGGAAAAATATGGCTGCAATCGCCAAACAAGGGGCTATCCTAAGCGTAAACTATTGCCCGAATTCGACGACGAGGCTATTGCGCCTATACCACCGAAAAACAATACGGCCGACAAGCCGGACCGACCACCTCGTGGTCGAGACAGAGCGGCTAGCAATGCCGTACACAAGCCCGCACCCCCTCCCCGTAAAGGAAGGGAGGTTGCGGCTCAAGACCAGAAACACGATCTACGTGAGGACCTGGACAAAAAGGCCGGTAAAGCCAGATCCATCTACGGATCTATGGACCGTGCCCCCACACGGGATTGTGGCTATCAAACCAAATATGCTGGTCATATACCAGTTTAGAGTCAATACCGAGCATCACAACCGTCGAACCCACGCGACGACACAGTCAAATACAGGGGTGCCGCTCATCCCCTGTGCTTCACCGATGAGGTGCTGGATCACGAATTTCCAGAAGGGTTTAAACCCGTAAACATCAAGGCATATGATGGAACGACGGATCCGGCGGTCTGGATAGAAGACTTTATTCTTCACATCCACATGGCTCGGGGAGATGATCTCCACGCCATCAAATACTTACCCCTCAAGCTGAAAGGACCAACTCGACACTGGCTGAAAAGCCTCCCAGAAAATTCCATTGGAAGTTGGGAAGAACTTGGGGATGCTTTTCGGGCCAATTTACAAGGGACTTATGTCCGGGCCCCAAACACTGACGACCTAAGTCACATAATCCAACAACCCGGGGAATCAACCCGTAAGCTTTGGAACCGGTTTCTCACTAAGAAGAACCAAATTGTTGATTGCCCGGACCCCGAGGCCTTAGCAGCCTTCAAGCACAGCGTCCACGACGAATGGCTAGCTAGACACCTCGGCCAGGAAAAACCAAGGACAATGACAGCCCTAACTACACTGATGACCCGTTTTTGCGCGGGCGAGGACAGTTGGCTAGCCCATAGTAGCACCAGCAAACCTGGCACATCCGAAGTCAGGGATGGCAATGGAAAGCCACGACGTAACAGAAACAAACATCGAAACAATGAGGGAAGCCCAGATGATACGACAGTAAATGTCGGATTCAGTGGCTCCAGACCCGGTCAACGGAAGAAACCATTTAAAGGAAACAAAGATGGTCCATCTAGCCTAGACAAAATACTAGACAGGAACTGCCAAATCCGTGGCACCCCCACCAAACCTGCGAACCATATCAACCGCAGTTGTTGGGTATTCAAGCAGGCCGGCAAGCTCACCGCCGAACACAAGGAGAGGGGACCTCAGAGCGAAGACGAGGATGAATCTCGCCAGCCGAACACAGGAGGACAGAAGAAATTTCCACCGGAGATCAAAACAGTGAATATGATTTACGTCACTCATATCCCAAAGAGGAAGCACAAACGCGCACTCCGAGACGTCTATGCCGTTGAGCCTGTTACTCCCAAATTCAACCCATGGATGGCCTGTCCGATCACCTTTGATCACAGGGACCACCCAACTAGTATTCGCCATGGGGGTTTGGCTGCCCTAGTGCTCGACCCAATAATTGATGGACACCATCTCACTCGAGTCCTCATGGACGGCGGCAGCAGCCTAAATCTGATATATCAGGACACTGTCCGCAAAATGGGGGTAGACCTGTCAAGAATCAAGCCGAGTAGCACGACCCTTAAAGGAGTTATACCGGGCATAGAAGCCCGCTACACGGGCTCTTTAACATTGGAAGTCGTATTCGGCTCTCCTGATATCTTTCGAAGCGAAGAGCTAATCTTTGACATAGCTCCGTACCGAAGTGGCTATCATGCACTACTCGGAAGAACGACCTTCGCCCGCTTTAATGCAGTCCCATATTATACTTATTTAAAGCTCAAAATCCCCGGACCACGGGGCGTCATTACGGTTAGTGGAAATATGGAACGCTCTCTCCGTAGGAGAAGGACACTGCGGCCCTAGCAGCCAAAGTCCAAAACGGCCTACTCAAGCCAAACAGATCAGTGGTTGTTAAGACCACAGACACAACTAAACGTGTCCAAAGTACACCTTAGTGCGGCAGCTCAGATAAACCGGAGCTTGATTAGCAGTTACGCCCCCATCGACTGCCTCATAAGGCGACATCATACGTACCTCGTATACACAAGTACATCCTCAAAATCCCTTGAGCAGCGCTGGGGGCATACTGCACACAAATAGTCCATAGTTCGGCTCGACCCTATTCGGACTCTACGGTTACCTTTAAAGGTTCATCAAACAGACTTTATGTACGGCCACACTGGATTTTCTTTTCCAGTGTTTTTCTTTTTTTATAGGTGGCCATCACACACTACAAAAAAAATACACTTCTGTGATGATACGTGTTCGTCACAGTAGGTCACGTTTTTGTCATGCATGTATATCTATGACGATTTTATGACAGAATCAAGATAGTCATACATGTGCTATCGTAGAAGTGTTCCATGACATTACCAAAATTATCATCACGGAAGTGTCCACTTCCATGACGATAAATCGCGCGTCACAGAAGTGCTTTCGTCAAGGGTGACCGACACGTGGCATCCACCGTAACGGAACGTTGCTAAGCTATCGGGTCGGGTTTTGGATCCGATAACCCGTTAATAGCCCCGACCAATGGGAATTTTCCACGTGTAAAATCATCATTGGTTGGAGGAAACACGTGCCGGCTCATCGTTGGGACAGATGTCATCCACTCATTGGACAGAAGGCGCCTATGATACGTCAACACGTGGTACGACCCAACAGAGGCCCATTCCTATGAAAAGGCCGGCCCGTTTGACTTGGTCAAAAGGTGGCGGGCCGACCCATGTAAAGCCTGTTAACGGCCTATTCGCATATAGCCCATTTACAACCCGCTAACTCAAGGGTTGTTACGCCCTATCAGAATTAGGCCCAGTAGCATCATCTGGGCCATCCAATATGATTCCAGCCCGTTTTCACTTCTGGCCCATGTATGGCCCATGACGTCTTTCGACCCATATGAGGCCCTATGTAACTCTTGGCCTATTAACGACCCGTGGTGAAACTGGCCCGTAATGAACAGTGTATCATTTTACACCCATTAACGGTCCGTGGTGAAACTGGCCCATAATGAATAGTGTATCACTTTATACCCATTAACGACCCGTTATTCTGTTGGGCCGTTTCCAGCCCATGTTATCTTTCGGCCTTCTCAGAGCCCATTTATTATTGGGCTCATTTCCAGCATTCGTTTACTTACGACCCGTTACTGTCATTTTCTACTTGTGGGCCAAATTCAGCCCGTGGTTAGAGTCGGCCCGTTTGTGGTCCGTTAATACGTTGGGCCGTTTTCATAGCATCATCAAATATGACCTATTAATGATGGCCCATTATGGTCGGCCTATGAACGGACGATTCCAACTCTAGCCCGTTTACGGCCATAATGCGGCCTGTTATTGGCCCATGTTTGGCCAATCGATCATACGGCCCGTATAAGGCCCATTGATGATGCGGCCCGTAGAAGGCCCATTGTTTCTACGGCCCGTAGAAGGCCCACTGTTTCTACGGCCTGTAGGAGGCCCAGTGTCACTACAATAAATATTAGCCCATGGTTATTGTGGCCTAGTTTTAAAAAATAGGTTATTGCAGCCACTAGCAAACCGCGAAAAAAGAATTGCACTAACTACAAGCAAAAAAATAAACAAGACAACAAGGAAATAAATAAGCAAGCAACTTATGCTAGGCTATCACGGCTATTACACATATTACATCCACTGGGCATCAAAGTTCGCCACCAGTGCAAATATAGGGAACAAAGCAGCATATAAACGCCGCAGCAAAACAAGTCCAGAACTGAAACCACTTCAGAAGAGTTCAAGAAACAATATCCTGGGTACCCATAATGCTGGCAAGATGCTTAGCAAGCTTATTAACTTTCTCTTGTTTGGCGCTTAAATCCTCTAGCGCTTGCTGTTGCACAAGAAAGTACACATCTGAATTCTGCAGGGACTTCCTCAGCCCTTCGGCTTCTTGCCACAGCATAGCTGACTGATGCCTTTCAGCTTGTAGCTGAGAATGAAGAAGCCAAAGTGATTCAGGCAGTGAGTTCGAAGAGCTTGTGCCGGCGGTACTGGCCAGTAACTCGAACACTACATCAATACAGGACTGTGGGGTTTTCTCACTATCTACAAGATCGTTTTTATCACCTTTCTTGGAGACCAACAGGGTTGTCTCACTATCTTGAACCTTATCTGCATTACTTTCTCTACCATTGCATAGTGGGGTGCTCTTCTCCAATATTCTGTTTGCATACTACGTACAAGAGAAACAAGCAGACACATCACAGGTTTAGCATGTAGTATACGAAACTCATTTTGGTAAACCGGTTCAGTAGTAAGGTGGACAGGATAACAACATGAAACAAACATATATCTATGTACTATGGTCACTGTATTGTCCATATCATTCTAGTTTATGTTCCCTAATCAAGATAGAGACATAGTTCAACTCATATATTTTTAAGACACAGCAGCATAGACAGAATATAAGTGTGATAAACTACACAACATTGGCAGCACTTGTAATGTGCATCACATGAGAACATAACTGTTTATACAACTTAAACTGAAATCAACATAGAGCAAGAAGTTAGAACAGCAATCTAGTTAAAGAAATAGGTTTAAAACATACCTGTTGCGCCATTGGAGTTTCAATTGGATCCTTCAAATTCGGAAGTAGTTGGTATGAGTAAATACAGTGATGCAACAACAAAGGAGTATGGACCATAGCTACGGAATCTGACCTAAGAACAATTGCTCTTCTGCTTTAAACGTGGAGTTTGGGTTAGTTGTGGTGGTCTTCGTGCTTTGGGCACTGCACTAGCTTTACAAACTGCTCATGTGGGGGTACTCTGTGGTGGATATGGTGCTTTGTCAACTAGAAGTGGGTTACTATCCGCTGGGGTTGCGGTTAGATGGGTTGTAGCTAGTTCTCTGCCGAACGGTGTAAGTGTGCAATCTGGAAGAGTCTCGATTATGTGTGGTGGGGCTAGTTTGTGGGCCAGTACAACCATGGTTCTATCTACATCAACGGGTAGCACTATCTTTTGTGAAGAACGGGTTTTTGCTCCCTTAGATACTGCCATCACCCCCTCCAATTCAAATGGTTGATAAACAAGAAAAGAAATTGAACGTACAGACACTGTATGATAGACAGATGTGGTAATTCACATATATGTTGTCTAACCAAACAGGACAACATGACACAATTTCACATATATGATGCCTAACTAAACAGGATAGCATGGCACAGTTTCAGACATATGATGGATAACTTAACAGGATATAATGGCATAATTCAACATATGATGAGTACCTAAACAGGATGACATGACAAAACTATATGATGTCTTTCTAAAATAGGTTGGGATAAAATAATTCACATACATGTTGTCTAAGTATACATGATGGCATAATATAATTGACATAATTGATTCATATACTAAGTAGCTGGCACTCGCATGTATGATCTCTAAACTAAGCAGATAGAATTCAATATTGTGCATATGATGTCTAAACTAAGCAATGCAAGACACCATATGCATCATATGAGAAATATAAACATTGCAACTTAGAGCATACACCTCAGGTGGGATATAAGACTGGTCATCTATCTCTGAATCCTCCTCTGAGGAGCTCCCTGTAACCATCGAGATATATGCTTCAACATGTACCATTGCCTACTCTAAAGACCTTGTTTTCACTCTAGATTTTTCCATAACCGGCTCAAATGGATGATACACATGAAGAGTAGTTCAATATACACAGATTGTCGACAAATGGAATACGTAATTGAAAAAAAATATGGCATGAGATAATTCACATATATGATGTCTGGCTCCATGTTGGTGCATAATTCACATATATGATAACTGGCTGAAAAACATGGCATTGCATAATTCACATATCTGATATAGAAAGCAAACAGGAGGCATTCACACAAAGCATGTCTAATCTAAGCAGATGGCATGGCAATGCAAGACACCATATGCATGATATGAGCAATATAACCCAGCCAAGTT
>NC_041381.1:567941309-567955306 GCF_002162155.2 Triticum dicoccoides | reverse complement strand
TCTGTCTCTGAATCCTCCTCTGAGGAGCTATCTGTAACCGGCAAGAAATCTGCATTGACAGGTAGCACTGACTACTCAGAAGACCTTGTTTTCACTCCAGATTTTCCCATGACCGACTCAAATGGCTGATGCACAGGAAGAGTAGATGAATGTATAAACATTGTTGACAAATGGAATACATTATGGAAAAAAATATGGCACAATACAATTCATATATATGATGACTGGCTAAACAGGATGGCATTGCATGATTCACGTATATGATGCCTGGCTAAAGAAGATGGCATTGCATAATTCCCATATACTCCCTCCGTTCCTAAATATTTGTCTTTTTTAGAGATTTCAAATGGACTACCACATACAGATGTATATAGACATATTTTAGAGTGTAGATTCACTCATTTTGTTCCATATGTAGTTACTTGTTGAAATCTCTAAAAAGACAAATATTTAGGAATGGTGGGAGTATGATATAGAAACCAAACAGGTGGCATTCACACAAAGCAAATCTAAACAAAGCTGATGACATATAAGATGTATAATGTAAGAAATGCAAGGCGCCATATGCATGATATGACCAACATCAGCATGCCAGGTTAGAGCAAACACCTCAGGTGGTAAACAGGCGTGGTCAGCTCCTTCCGAATCTCCATCTGAACAGTTATCTTCCTCTGGAATACAATCTAGAAATGCAGGAGGGGGAGCACTTCGCCCACGATGGAGCGGCGTCTGCATGACATTATATTCCCACGCAACGGTCTTCTCTTTTTCTCTACATGTTCAGTACGATTGTGTACAATATCTGACATGCATAATAAAAAAATAGTGAATCTACACTCTAAACTATGTCTACATACATCTGTATGCTGTATTCCATTTGAAATAGTATCTGAAAAGGCTTATATTTAGGAACGGAGGGAGTATATGGCATTTTTATTCCAGTCGTAATGTTTTCACTGTGAGGTGGGGCCGCAGTTGAGCAAACCCACCCCGCCCACCGGGCGTCGGCCGAGTTTAGAATTAGAAGAGAGAAACGGGGAAGGAGAGCTAGCTGTAGCACGGACGCTGTTGTCAGATGGGACTCGTGTTTCTAGAATAGGAGTACTGAGCACTCGTGCCTCTTTTTTTAGGGAAAAATTAGTCGTATGTCTAGTACCACTAGTTGGATGCGTGCGACCTATAGCTGTCATCACTTTAGGTCTCCTTTTTGAACCACGGCTATGCTTCACAGTACATATTTTTTCATGCATTTATCCTCCTATATGTACTCCTAGGCTATTTCCACGTGCTCCCATTTGCCGACATGTGGGACATAGAGCATCTGGATCGTGGTGCATGCATGACTCGGAGCATATGCCGGGGTACTTTACATTTCAGACCTCATGAATTACATGCAAACCCCCCGTAGAAGAATAAATAAATGAATGAATTACTACATGAAACCGAATTATTTTCGTGGAAACCGGAGCACGTTCATTAAATTTTGGACATAACACGTTTATAAAAAATGACCGGACCTAAACCAGTCTAAGGGCCTCTTTGATTTCTCCCGCAAAAAAGGGCCTGTTTGATTCGCAGGATACCAAAAACACAGGAATGGGGAAAGTATGATGGCGATGAACCGAGACGAGGAGAACTCTAACTCAGTTAGAGGTTAGAGTTAGATTCTAACCCTGAACTAACTCTAAACCAAAGAGGTGTATGGATGGCAGGGTTAGATTGACAATAAATGCTCTTTCTCAATCATTTGACTACTTTGGACCCTATTTCCTGCCGGATTTGGTGTGGCCGACTCTTCTGTGGCCTCCTCCCGCTCACAATTGACATAAACGAACCATCTATACAAATCAAGCATGCAAAACATGATAATTTTTACTTTGTCCATACAAATGAGATATCCCACTTAAACATACAAGTCATCAATCAAGCTTCACAAAATAAAAAAAACACTTCATGAACAAAGCATGAGCTAACTCATCATGGAAGTCATTCACGATAGGGAGGGAGCCCGGAGCCCCTCACGCACCGAGGGAGGAGCTCGCCATCGTCGCTCTGGAGGAAGGCTCTGTAGAGCCCAAGCCCCGGGAACCCCTCCGACGTCGGCCCTTCCGAGTTGAGGTCGACACCGGCATCGGTAGCAGGGCTGCTTGCTGCCGACTGGGAACTTAATCTTTGGGCATATAGAAATAATGCAAGCCTGTAACTAAAATACCTAGAAAGGTGAACCGAATCTTTGGGCCTCTAGAAATAATGCAAGCCTGAAATTGAAATACCTAGAAAGGTGAACTGGATCTTTGGGTCTCTAGAAATAATGCAAGCCTGAAACTGAAATACCTAGAAAGGTGAACTGAATCTTTGGGCCTCTGGAAATAATGCAAGCCTGAAATTGAAATACTTAGAAAGGTGAACTGAATCTTTGGGCCTCTAGAAATAACTCAAGCCTGAAACTAAAATACCTAGAAAGGTGAACTGAATCTTTGGGCCTCTAGAAATAATGCAAGCCTGAAATTGAAATACCTAGAAAGGTGAACTGAATCATTGGGCCTCTAGAAAGATTTCTTACCTCCTCAAGCAGCATCAAACAATTCCATGCATGCACCACAAATCTATACCAAGTTTGATCAGGATCTACTTTTCCAAATCAGAATTAGCGCTAGAGCAAGCAAGATCAATGATATGACCGTGAGACAGAGAAGGAACGAACAAACTCACCCTCTCGCGACCTCCCTGGTAGATGCGCCGCCGCCGCGCACGACAGAGGGAGAAAAAGACTGGTGAAGGGGGAGCAGGGCGACCTTCGAAGGCCGAAGGGAGAGGGCAGCCGGAGTAGGGCGGCGGAGGACGGAAGGAGAGGGCGGTCGGAGGAGAGAGAGGGCGAGCGGTGCTTGGGCGGGCGGCCCTATGGGGAACAGAGAGGAGTCGTGCGAGAGGGGGGGGGGAGTGATCTCATGCGGGCATGGGAAATTTTTTTAGTTCTTTTTTGGTGGGCCCGAGGATAACTAACCAAATTAGAACCTCTCCATCGGGCTAGTTTTTTTAGCTGGGTTAGAGCAAACTAGCTCAAACTAACCCCTCTTGTTTCGATAATTTGAGGCTATTTCAACCCAAACTAGCTCTAACTCAGGGATCCAAACAAAGAGGAGTGTTACTTTACATGCTACAGTGTGGACCGTAGCACATTGTTTTTTATGGCCATATCACCACATTGTTTTCTACTGCTGGTTCACTGGGCTACCGTGGTTCGAACTGCTGGTTCACTGGGCTGCCGTGGTTCGCACTGCTGGTTCACTGGGCTGCCGTGGTTCGCACTCCTCCGACCTGGGTAGTAGTAGTACTAGTATATACCGCATCATTCTTTGCTCCTTCTTACTACTCCGACATGTGGGAGAGCCAGCATCCGGGTTGACGTGTCATGCACCAGATTAGAGCGCGGAACGGGAGGGGGGCATCACCCCGGTCGAAGCGCCAGTAATTCATGACTATAGTGAGTGGTCATATCACAAGTCTTTCCAGCAGTAATGCGCTGTCAAATCGCATAGCCCGACCTTTCCAGCAGTATGTTTGAGAATCTGCCACTCGCTCACCCTCCTCGCCTCTCTGTCAAACCGCCTACCCGAAAACTGCCGCGCGTACTGCCCGGGAAAAGCCCCGCCCTCAACTTTTAACTACGCAAAAATAGTTCGAGCTTGTTCGTTCTATTCTATATAAATACAGTACTTACTGTATGTTTATTCATCCGTGGGGTTGTTCAATGAATGGAGGGGCGGGGAGCACAAGTGAACAATACTGTAGTACTACTAGTAGTAAGTAGGAGTCGTACAGTAGTCACCTTAAATAGAGAGTTTCTTTTCTTTAATGCCACGTACACAAATTGAAACGCTTGTTGTGGAGAGAAAAAAGATAATCACTCCACTATATATGGACGCAGGGGCCTGAGCGCTTGCTTTACTAGGGTTGCTCTCATCATTCTCTCATCCTCTCCAGATATAAACAAGATAGCGGTAGTGACATTTTCTCTCTGCTCACCGCTGGTCACAGATCCAGCCGGATCCCTTCGGCCGGTGTGTGTAGAGGACTAAAAGGTGCATCGTTCACGCGGTCATCACTGATACGTCTCCGTCGTATCTACTTTTCCAAACACTTTTGCCCTTGTTTTGGACTCTAACTTGTATGATTTGAATGGAACTAACTCGGACTGGCGCTGTTTTCAGCAGAATTGCCATGGTGTTGTTTTATGTGTAGAAAATAAAAGTTCTCGGAATGACCTGAAACTCCACGGAACACCTTAGAAAAAACAATAAAAAATCCTCGCCAAAGATGAAGACCAGGGGGCCCACACCCTGTCCACGAGGGTGGGGGGCATGCCCCCTACCTTGTGGGCCCCCTGTTGGCCCTCCGCCGCCAACTCCAACTCTATATATTGGCTTTCGGGGAGAAAAAATTTAGAGAAAAGAAATCATCGTGTTTTACGATACGGAGCCGCCGCCAAGCCCTAATCTCTCTCGGGAGGGCTGATCTGGGGTCCGTTCGGGGCTCCGGAGAGGGGGATTCGTCGTCGTCGTCATCATCAACCATCCTCCATCACCAATTTCATGATGCTCACCGCTGTGCGTGAGTAATTCCATCGTAGGCTTGCTGGACGGTGATGGGTTGGATGAGATTTATCATGTAATCGAGTTAGTTTTGTTAGGGTTTGATCCCTAGTATCCATTATGTTCTGAGATTGATGTTGTTATGACTTTGCTATGCTTAATGCTTGTCACTAGGGCCCGAGTGCCATGATTTCAGATCTGAACCTATTATGTTTTCATGAATATATGTGTGTTCTTGATCCTATCTTGCAAGTCTATAGTCACCTACTATGTGTTATGATCCGGCAACCCCGAAGTGACAATAATTGGGACCACTCCCGGTGATGACCATAGTTTGAGGAGTTCATGTATTCACTATGTGCTAATGCTTTGTTCCGGTTCTCTATTAAAAGGAGGCCTTAATATCCCTTAGTTTCCAATAGGACCCCGCTGCCATGGGAGGGTAGGACAAAAGATGTCATGCAAGTTCTTTTCCATAAGCACGTATGACTATATACGGAATACATGCCTATATTACATTGATGAATTGGAGCTAGTTCCGTGTCACCCTATGTTATGACTGTTACATGATGAACCACATCCGGCATAATTATCCATCACTTATCCGGTGCCTACGAGGTTTCCATATACTGGTTCTCGCTTATTTACTTTTCCGTTGCTACTGTTACAATCACTACATAATACCAAAAACATTACTTTTGTTGTCTTTACTTTTGTTACCGTTACCACCACTATCATATTACTTTGCTACTAAACACTTTGCTGCAGATACTAAGTTTCCAGGTGTGGTTGAATTGACAACTCGGCTGCTAATACTTGAGAATATTCTTTGGCTCCCCTTGTGTCGAATCAATAAATTTGGGTTGAATACTCTACCCTCGAAAACTGTTGCGATCCCCTATACTTGTGGGTTATCAAGACCTTTTTCTGGCACCGTTGCCGGGCAGCATAGCTCTATTCTTTGAGTCACTTGGGATTTATATCTGCTGGATACTATGAAGAACTTGAAAGACGATCGAACTACTATTTTGCCCTCAACTACGAGGGGGGGGGTAAGGAACTGCCGTCTAGCCTTGCACTAGATTCTCCTTCTGTTATAAGTAAGCTAGCGACACCTAAACCTGCTACTACTATGAATTCTGATATGTCGTATGTTATTGATGATGCCACTTCTGCTATGCATGATACTTATGATGAAACTACTTCTATGCTTGATACTATTGTGCCCCTCGGTGAATTCCTCGATGAGCAAATTGCTAGGTCTAGAGAAAGAGAAATTATTGAATCTGAATACGATGATGATAGTGATGATGAGAATATGCCTGCTATTCCTGAGGGTTATCTTTTTGATGCGGAATCTTCTGCAGCTATTTTTGCTTGCCATGATAGATATGAACTTAAGAGGTTGCTAGTTAAGTGGAGTAAAGAATCTCTTAGAGATAGAATGAGACCCGACCCTGCTTTTGCTACTTCACCTATCTGTGTTCCCGATAAGGATTATTATGATTTTTCTGTTGATCCAGATATAATTACTTTGGTTGAATCTGATCCTTTCTATGGTTATGAATCTGAAACTGTTGTGGCACATCTTACTAAGTTAAATGATATAGCTTCCCTGTTTACTAATAATGAGAGATCGTGCTACCTTTATTTACTCAAAATATTTCCTTTCTGATTAAAGGGTGATGCTAAGATATGGTTTAATTCTCTTGATCCTGGTTGTGTGCAAAGTCCCCAGGATATGATTTATTACTTCTCTGCTAAATATTTCCCTGCTCATAAGAAACAAGCTGCTTTGAGGGAAATATACAACTTCGTGCAAATTGAAGAAGAGAGTCTCCCACAAGCTTGGGGGAGGCTTCTCAAGTTACTTAATGCTTTGTCTGATCATCCTCTTAAGAAACCTGAAATACTTGATATCTTTTATAATGGACTAACTGATGCTTCCAGAGATTACCTGGATAGTTGTGTTGGTTCTCTTTTCAGGGAAAGAACACCGGATGAAGCTAAAATTCTATTGAATAATATGTTGACAAATGAAAATAATTGGGCATCTCCCGAGCCACGTCCTGAGCCAGCTCCTGAGCCAATTACTGAGCCTATTCCTAAACCAACTCCGAAGAAGAGAGGTGTTCTATTTCTCAGTCCCGAAGATATGCAAGAGGCAAAGAAATCTATGAAAGAAAAAGGTATTAAAGCTGAAGATGTTAAGAATTTACCTCCTACTGAAGAAATACATGGCCTTAATTTACCACCTGTTCAAGAAGTATATGATCTCAATTACTTATTTACTGAAGAACCTCCCAATATCCCAACACAGGTAGTAAAGGTAAATTCTCTCTATAGATATGATAAAGCTGAAGTTCCTCCTACTAAAATTGCTAGTCAGTGCTTGGATGAGTTTGATGACTTTATGTTTAAGAAAGATGACTTTAATGCTTATTTTGGTAGACAATTAAAACAGAATACCTTTATGATTAAACGCTTGGGTGACTATATGGCTGATATTAGAGGTGAACTTAAACTTGTTAGCAAACATGCTTCTATGGTTACCACTCAAGTAGAACAAGTACTTAAAGCTCAGAAAGAAGTGCTTGATGAAATGAATAGTAAGAAAAATGATTATGCTGTTAGAATGGCTACTAGAACTGGTAGAATAACTCAGGAACCTTTGTATCCTGAAGGCCACCCTAAGAGAATCGAGCAAGATTCTCAGAGAAATAATATTGATGTACCTAGTTCTTCTAAGAGGAAGAAAAAGAAAAATGATAGGACTTTGCAAACTTCTAGTGAACCTATTGCTGAACCACCTGAGAATCCAAATGATATCTCTATGTCTGATGCTGAAACACAATCGGGTGATGAACATGAACCTAGTGAAAATGTTAATGATGATGTTCATGTTGATGCTCAACCTAGTAATGATAATGATGTAGAAGTTGAACCTACTGTTGATCTTGATAACCCACAATCAAAGGATCAACATTATGATAAAAGAGACTTCGTTGCTAGGAAACATGGTAAAGAAAGGGAACCATGGGTTCAGAAACCCATGCCTTTTCCTCCAAAACCATCCAAGAAAAAGGATGATGAGGATTTTGAGCGCTTTGCCGAAATGATTAGACCCATCTTTTTGCGTATGCGATTAACTGATGTGCTCAAAACAAATCCGTATGCTAAGTATATGAAGGATATCATTACTAATAAAAGAAAGATACCTGAAACCGAAATTTCCACCATGCTTGCTAATTATACTTTTAAGGGTGGAATACCAAAGAAACTTGGAGATCCCGGAGTACCTACTATACCATGCTCCATTAAGAGAAATTATGTTAAAACTGCTTTATGTGATCTTGGAGCCGGTGTCAGTGTTATGCCTCTCTCTTTATATCGTAGACTTGACTTGAATAAGTTGACACCTACTGAAATATCTTTGCAAATGGCTGATAAATCAACCGCTATACCTGTCGGTATTTGTGAGGATGTGCCTGTTGTGGTTGCAAACGTTACTATTTCAACGGACTTTGTTATTCTTGATATTCCCGAGGATGATAGTATGTCTATTATTCTTGGAAGACCTTTTCTTAATACTGCAGGGGCTGTTATTGATTGCAACAAAGGCAATGTCACTTTTCATGTTAATGGCAATGAGCACACGGTACACTTCCCAAGGAAACATTCTCAAGTTTATAGTATCAACTATATTGGAAAAATTCCATCGATTATATTTGGAGGTTTTGAATTTCCTCTCCCTACTGTCAAGAAAAAGTATGATATTCTTATTGTTGGGGATTTTCATATCCCTGTTGAGGTAACTTAGTGCTATTCGAAATTTCTCCGGTTCCATGATTATCGGAATGAGTTTGTTAACAAGACTTGATCAACCTTGTTAGTGGATTCTTTTTTATGAGCATGAGATGGATGAAATTAGAAGCACAACCTTATGTACCCTCTTTACATTTTTTGTTATTTAGTAGAAATAAAGTAAAATAGTATTTTTCTGTCTGTTTCCTGACTTATCCGTGCAATATAAAAATATCCCGAAAATAAAAGTCCTCAGAATGCCATGCCAATTTAATATGATTTTTCGGGAATATTTGAGGATTTACTGTGCAAAAATCACCGCGGGGGGAGCTGCCACCTGGTCACGAGGGTGGAGGATGCGCCCTACCCCCTGTGCACGCCCCCCTACCTCGTGGGCCCACGGTGGCCCTCCTCCACTTATCCCTGCACCCATCTTCTTCCTCTGTCTCACACAAACACGAAAAACCAACTCAAGCACGAGTTCCAGCCCCCGTTGCTGTGATTTTCGATCTCTTTGCTCAAAGCACCTCTCGCAAAACTGCTTAGGGAGATTGTTCCTTGGTATGTGACTCCTCCAATGGTCCAATTAGTTTTTGTTCTAGTGCTTTATTCATTGCAAATTTGTGTTGCATAGGTGACCATGTTCTTGAGCTTGCATGTCAAATTTATATGGTTCCAAGTAGTTTTAATGCTTGATATAGGCTCTAGGCACTTGTGGGAGTTGTTACTATCAATTTTATTGAAGTTGGTTCACTTTTATTTGAAGTTACTAAAAATTTCAGAAATTTTTCATAGGAAACAATATGTTTAGGAGGATGTTCCAAGGTGGTCCTTCAAGGAAGCAAGGTCCTAGACTTGCAATACGTGATGCTGACGAGGAACCACCAAGAGACGCTCCTGTGAGGCCCTGTGAATGGCCTTCGGAAAAATTTATGAATCAAGTGGGAATCAAAGAATAATTTAGCGCATATTTGCGCAACGCCGGTCTTGAGGACTTTGAAGCTGACAAATGCCCCCAGTATCATGATCTCACAAGTTCATTTGTGAGGAGGTTTGAGTTTTCATCTTCGCGTAATTCTCCTTCAGTCATGTTTGACCTTTATGACAAATCTTATACCATGGACTTAGAGGATTTCACTTCTGCTTGCAAACTCCATCATGGGGTAGTGTCAGGGATCCCCCTAAATCTGAATATAGAGACTTTCTTTCTAGAATAACCGTGGGGGAATCTAGAGATATAACACAAGCCACTTTAGGAAGCATTCACTTTCCTGCTATACATTATTTTGCTCTCTTTATAGGTAGATGCATAAATGCTAAGGATGAAGCATGTCACATGTGTGTCCCTGATCTCAGCATTCTCAGGAGTGCTGTGTTAGGAGACCAATCTTATCATATGGGAGCCATTGTAGCTCATAGGTTGCATCAGAATAGACATAACGGAGATTTCTTTGGAGGAATTTATGCAACCCGCTTAGCTAATTTTCTTGAGATAGACATTCGTGAGGGTGATATGGAGTTACCCCCTTCTTATTTAGATTTTGATTCTATGGTTTCCCACCAGTTTGTTGAGAGGACTGAACCACCTCTCCAGTATCGACCAATCTTTAACAAACGTCATGTAGTCCATATTGCTCTTCCTGCTCCTGCCTTCTTTGATTTTCAGACAAAAGGAAGATATATTATTACCAGAGAGGAGGCGGATGAGTACGAGAGGAGAGCGGAGGCTGCTCGACGCCACGCTACAGCTCAGGCGGCGATAGTAGCTGCATCACAGTATGACCCCAGCTTCACCTACGGGTATCCGCCAGGCTATCCCTGGCAATAGACCAACTTAGGCCAAAAGCCTAAGCTTGGGGGAGTACGTCTTTCCCACCGACATTACATTTATGTTCACACACACTCATTGCTAGATGTCGGTGCTCATACTGTTTCACTGTAATATCCATGCTAGTTTATTTTCTTTTTCCTGCTTTCTTCTTGTGTGTTTGATAAACCTTAAGAAAAAACAAAAAAAATAGTAGTAGTTTATTTCTTTTTTGTAGTAATTAAAAAGAAAACCTAAAAATATTTCCCGTTCTTCTTTTGTTTGTTGGGAGCTTTCCCGCGTAAATAGTTTTTATTTCTTTTCCTTTCTTTGGGGGTCGAGAAGACCATATTGAAAATGCTTAGTGGCTCCTATATGCATGAATGTTTATTTAACTTAGAGCCCATATTACTTGTCTTCTCTCTTGAGTTGAATGCTTGCAGATTCTAGCTTAGTCCAATGCACGTGCACTCTTATTATTATACACATCGTTCGGTCGTGCAAGTGAAAGGCAATAATGATGATATATGATGGACTTATTGGGATGAGAAAAGCTGGTATGAACTTGACCTCTCTTGTTTTTGTAAATATGATGATTCATCGTTCCTGAGTTAGCTATTATGAAGTAAACATATTTGCAATGACATTTAGAGATTATAGTTGCTTGTGCCATGATTGATTAGCTATGAGTTATAATGGTTTACCTTGCGTGCCAACATGCTATTAGAATGATTATGATGTGGTATGATGGGATGGTATCCTCCTTTCAATGAATTGAGTGACTAGACTTGGCACATGTTCACGCATGTAGCTGAATCAAATCAACATAGCCTTCATGATATTTATGTTCATGGTAGATTATATCCTACTCATGCTTGTATTCGGTGTAAATTAATTTTAATGCATGTTTACGACTGTTGTCGCTCTCTCAGTTGGTCGCTTCCCAGTCTTTTGCTAGCCTTCACCTGTACTAAGCGGGAATACTGCTTGTGCATCCAAACTCCTTAAACCCCAAAGTTGTTCCATATGAGTCCACTATACCTTCCTATATGCGGTATCTACCTGCCGTTCCAAGTAAATTTGTATGTGCCAAACTCCAAACCTTCAAATGAAATATTGTTTTGTATGCTCGAGCAGCTCATGTTCAACTAGGGCTGCCCTTATCTTCCATGTTAGGCGGTTATTCTCAAGAGGAGTGGACTCCACTCCTCATTCACGAGAAAAATGGTTGGTCACCGGGATGCCCAGTGTGACACTCCAAGATTTTTGTGATTTTTTTTGTTTTCAGAAAGAACCTTGCTTGGTTTGAAAGAATGTCATTTAAACCCTTCCTAAAAACCATCTTCTAAGTTTGCCCTCTCAAAAATCCTTTTCTTGGATTTGGTTTCTTTTAAAATGAAAACCCTTTTAGTTTTGGGCTCTTTGTGGTTTTGATCCCTTCAAAAATTTCACCATGCTTCCTATGGTGAAATCTTTCCCAAAAACCTTTCCTCCCACTTTAGTTCAACCCAAACATTCTGTCAAAACTAATAAAATCCATTTTTGGATTTTATTCCAACTATTTCTCCTCCCAAAATAATTCTGTCTATACTTTTGAGCCTAGGTGGATTGCAAAGCAAGTGCTTTAATGCTTTTGATTTTTGACCTCATCTCAACACCCCTGGATAGTCCTTTGTACCCACAACCCAGAATCATCTTGATCCACTCTTCTCCTGTTCAAAATTTTCAAATTGCACTCACTGCAAGTTTGGACCAGATTTGCCAAATTTGGTGAAATTCATATCTATACATCTCCAAAAATTCCACAAATATTTAGGCAGCCTCTAGGTGCAATGAGAGGTCCCTCCACCAAAAACCAGCTCAAGGAAAACTCCCTACATGCCTGGATCATTCTGTCGAACACCTTGCATGCACTGTTCTAGTCATATTCAGTTAAATTCAGAATTCAGTGTCGATCTTCGTCAGTGACTTCAGTCACGAGCTCACAGTGCGCTTGGCATGTAGCTCACGGCCAGGCTTGCTTGTCCGAGGCCTCACACGCACGCTTGGCACCTTCCTGGCATCGGTGGCGCCCTGGCCCGCCTGCGCCGGCGTGTCTTGCGGCGGCCGTAGCGCCGTAGCGGCCGACAGGAAGCAGAACGGCGACGCAACGCCGTTCGGCGCCGCCCAAGCGTCCTGGTAGCTCCGCGTGGCCACCTCCTTGCCAGCGCATGCATGCAGCACCGTCGCCGTGGCGCGACACGCGTAGAGCGCGCTCTCTGCCGCCGACGGGCCGTGCGGCCGTTCCGTTGAGGGCAGGCCGTAAACCTCCCTCCCGTACTGAGCTGGACCCTAAAATGGCACCACTACTTCACCTAGGCGATGCTCAAACCCCTAAGCCGACCGTCCGGCCACAGCGCTGCCGTAATCAACTCGCCGGACTTATCCGTTCACGGCAACCGACTCGGGCCGGCTATATATAGCACCCCCGAGCCTGCTCTCGCCCCCGCATGACTCCACCACCTCACTAGACCCCGCCCAGCCACTGGGAGAGCCCCGAGGGGCCCTTCTTCCCCGACTCCGGCCACCCCGCTCCGCCTCGGACTCCACCGCGATTCGCTCCGGTGAGGCCGTCTCCGGCGCTCTAACTTCGTCAGCAGCCCTCACGAGCTACTAGGAGACTAACCCCCACTCCTATTTGATCCCCGCAGCCCCCTCCGGCGAGATCCACGACTGCCCGAACCGCCGTCCGCCGGAGCAAGGGCCACCGTCGACACAGTGCTCGCCGGCAACCACCACCACCACCCACAAACGCGGAACGGTGCACTGATCTTGAAGGTAACCCCCGATCGCCTTGCCTCGCCGTGGATCGCCGCCGACGACCACCGCACCTCTCGGGCGCCGTCGCGCTTTGTTTCTCTGTTTGAACTTCCAAACCCGACAGGTGGAGCCCGCCTGTCAGCCTCACAGCCGTTTCTTTTACGCTGAACCCCCTAGAAGTTTTTTGTTTCATTACAGATGAGTCCTTGGGTTAAAACACTTATAACTTTTTATCATAAGGGAATTTTTGGGTGATTCTTTTTCTGTTCTCTTTAGATTTTTGTCTAGTTTTTTATCATATTTATTTGAAAAAAAATTGGAACACTTTTCTGTACACTCACGGTATTTACGTTGCGTACATATTTTTCTTATACCGTAGATACCGGAGGAGGTGACGGAGCCGCAAACTTCGCACAGTTAGACTCCGACTACTCCGAACCAGGAAACATGTTTGAACTCTTGATATGATGAGTGTTGTTGCATGTTTGCATTTTAGTATAGTCATGGCATGTTTATGAACATCACCTTGCATGATATATCGCATGCACGTAATCGGAAAGTAAGTTTCGGAAAGCATTATGTTGTTGGATACATATTTGCAAAGCCATGTGTTGGTATGAGGATGGGTAAGATGGCAGTGTTGTGACATGCCAGTCTTATGCCAGATTATTTGACTTCCGTGTCGTCATGACACAATTCACATTTCCATTCATTCCATCCTATACTGTCACATGTTTTCCAGATTATTCTTGTGGATGAACTAATCTCGTTATTTACATTTGTTACAAGGCCCTGTCTGTGATGTCGCTCAGACGTCCGACGGTGGCATACCTGTTATTTTGCTATTGTTAAAGCCCTGTCTGTGATGTTGCTCAGACGTTCGACGATGGTATATCTTTTTAAAGCCCTGTCTGTGATGTCGCTCAGACGTCCGACGGAGGTATTTATTTTTAAAGCCCTGTCCGTGATGTCGCTCAGACGTCCGAAGGTGGTAT
>NC_041381.1:567940836-567941147 GCF_002162155.2 Triticum dicoccoides | reverse complement strand
ATCTAGTTAAAAGATTATACTTGTGGATGAACTAATCTCGTTATTTACATTTGTTACAAAGCCCTGTCTGTGATGTCGCTTAGACGTCCAACGGTGGTATTTCTTTTAAAGCCCTGTCTGTGATGTCGCTCAGACGTCCGACGGTGGTATTTCTTTTAAAGCCCTGTCTGTGATGTCGCTCAGACGTCCGAAGGTGGTATTTCTTTTAAAGCCCTGTCTGTGATGTCGCTCAGACGTCCGACGGTGGTATTTCTTTTAAAGCCATGTCTGTGATGTCGCTCAGATGTCCGACGGTGGTATTTTCTTTTAAA
>NC_041381.1:567930902-567940751 GCF_002162155.2 Triticum dicoccoides | reverse complement strand
CTGTGATGTCGCTAAGACGTCTGACGGTGGTATTTTCTTTTAAAGCCCTGTCTGTGATGTCGCTCAGACGTCCGACGGTGGTATTTCTTTTAAAGCCCTGTCTGTGATGTCGCTCAGACGTCCGACGGTGGTATTTCTTTTTAAGCCCTTTCTGTGATGTCGCTCAGACGTCCGACTATGGTATTTCTTTTAAAGCCCTGTCAGTGATGTCGCTCAGACGTCCGACGGTGGCATTTCTTTTAAAGCCCTTTAAGTGGTGTCGCTAAGACGCCCGACT
The DNA here is from genome assembly GCF_002162155.2 of Triticum dicoccoides. Lineage (NCBI taxonomy): Eukaryota > Viridiplantae > Streptophyta > Magnoliopsida > Poales > Poaceae > Triticum > Triticum dicoccoides. The sequence continues at coordinate 567,940,474 of NC_041381.1, read as the reverse complement.
GCGGCATGCATTTTTTTATTTATTTACCTTTCGAGGCGTCGCTCCAGACACCCGATCGGTTTTTAATTATTAAATTTTGTTGCATCAAGTTCTGCAATAATTCTGTTGTATTTGAACATCATACTTTGTTCATGACGCATTCATGCATTCATTGATTATATCTTTTGTCCGAACTATCTTGCGAGTACTTTCAAGTACTCACCTGGCTTGTTGATTTGGCCAGATGATGATGAAGGCGATCTCTTGGATGAAGAGTATGATAGCGAGTCCGACGCCTAGAGGAGTCCCAGTCAGTCCCGTGCGATCCTGTCTTGGTCATTGTATTATCCGCTTCCGCAATCCCGAATAAATTCATCGAGCCTCACCTCGACGCTCGATGTACTGCCAGTAGAAGTCAAGTTATCCACCACCACTTTTCCCTCGAACTAGTAGCATGCCACCCCACCCCCGTGTCATAACCGCCCATATGTAATATATTGGCGAGTCTATAATAAATTGTTTAGCTGCCTCAGCTCAACCCTGTAATATATTTGGTGCTACTGGTTCTCTGTTTATCAAGCTTTTGTCTACCAGAAAGGATGACTTTTCCTATACTGGGATTTAAAGATTGGTTTTCTCAATAACTATTCTTATTGAAAAACCGGTCGTGACAGACTTGGTAATCAGAGCCAGGCTGACTGTAGGAAGCCACTAGGTGCGATCGCTAATTGGTTATTAGCATGATAGAGTTATTCATGTTTTTACAATTGTAGTCATTTTCTGACAGTCAGCATAAAATTTATGTTCTGACCACTCCGAATTTTTGCCTACTTTTGTATGGCCGGCAACGACTGCGAGTCTCAGATGTTCACCAACGTGCCTGAGGGGTTCGTCAAACTCCTCTCCTTCATTGTTCAGGTCGCGATGGGGCCATCCGTGCGCCCAGTCTTCACGCTTTATTCACACAAGATCAACGACAGTCTGTCTATGCACCAGGCCGCGGTGCAATTCAGGGGAGGCCATGCCGAAGTACGCCGTCTCCGATTCGTGGGGAGAGCCATGCCTACAGAAAGGCATGCTATGCAGATGGCTGCCCGCGAGGCGATAACCCATCTTCGAGATGTTCTTCCTGCAATGAAGACCCGTCGCTACCGCTACCTTCCTTGCCATGTGCCTTACACCTGTCACTACTTGTTCTCTTGCCCCAGAGGAGAGCGAGACGAAGCCTTTGAGATGCTTGTCGAGTACCTCCGAGCCCTTGAGGCAGCATTCGACTGCATGGTGGATGACTTCGTAGCTGCACGCATGGACTCAGTTCATGGCTGTGCTGCTAACAGGAGGGAACTCCTGCACACTGCTCCACCACTGACTTTTGTGTCATCCACAGCCTCTCACTCACCTACCATACTCGCCTCTGCTCGTCGTCCGCCTACCACAGAGGAATTTAACCAGGCTATTGCACCCACTCCCGTCCGCTCTGCACCACTTCTTGCACCCACTCCCGTCCGCTCTGCACCACGTGTTGCGCCCACTCCCATACGAGCTACCCCACCTATTCCACCCACTCGTATTCGTGTTATTCCGCCTACGGCACCTGCTCCATCAGCTCAGCACAATGTTTCTCGTCTGGAACCTATTAGCGAGGAGGAGGTCGATTCCCCAGCGTCTCTGCGTCTCACCCTCTGCAGGCTAAGGGAGATCCTCAACATCTTCGACTAAGTACACATAGACGCCATGCGATGTATCAACTGGTGTAATATGTTTTTATGTTCTCAGGTTGTGAGAAGTAGCCTGTTTGCGCATCATGTAGGATCTGGAGGAGTGCACTAGTTTAAATAACATGTCAGGATTATGTACGCATATCCTGAGTGATGTAATGTATAATTATGCCCGCGTGTAAGATATGCACTAGTCCTTCTCCGCGCGCAATCGTGTGTTTCAAAAAAATACCATGGAGTTTAAAAATGTTCCTTGCGTGTGATTTTTTTTTGACTTTTGCGACTCTTCTTCTTGTCTTACGAGTTCACAAAAAATTTTATCCCCAGAGTGAAAGATGTCTCGTCCTTGGACGAGCTCCATGCCAACTCAGCCAGAAGAAATTTATGGCACACCGCAGAACTAGAATTTCACTCAGGGTCAGACAAGTCAACCGGACAGTGAAACAACTTTTACACAAGTTTATCGTTTGTATGAACAGAGTCAGCAGCAACACCAGGAAATGATGAACCAATTCATCAATATGGGAAGTAACTGTGGTCAGTATCAACCGCAATCCAAATTATCTGAGTTACAAAAGACGCGTCCTCCAACATTTTCTCATACTGACAAGCCTCTTGAGGCCGAGGACTGGCTTCGAGACATGGAGAGAAAATTAATTATCGCACAGTGTTTAGACCGTGAAAAAGTACTGTATGCACCACATTATCTCACGGGTGCAGCTGCATCATGGTGGGAAAACTTCCTGCACATGCACCCCAACGAAAATGAAATCACCTGGGAAAATTTCAAAGAAGGTTTTCGTGGGGCACATATTCCTAAGAGCGTCATGAAAATCAAGAAGAAGGAATTTGATGAACTCAAGCAAAGAGCCATGACAGTGTCAGAATACAACAGCCAATTCACACTGCTGTCACATTACGCCAATGAAGAACGCATGACCGAGAGCAAGAAGATGGAAAAATTCTTGGAAGGCCTGGCACCCGCCCTTAAGTGCCAGCTAGTTGTGCACACCTTTCCAGATTTTAAAACACTGGTGGATAAGGCCATTACCCTAGAAAATGAGCGACGTAGCCTGGAAGATATCCGCAAACGGAAAAGGGACCAGACTAATTTTTCTCGCAATCCCAGAAGCAAGAAGGAATTTCAGAAGGGGGATTCACACAAAACCCCGGTGAATAATTCACGTCCAACCAAGAATTTCCATGCAAGAGACAAAGAGTTCACCTATCGCCTAGGCGTTACCTGTTATGCTCGTGGAGAAGAAGGGCACTATGCCAAGCAGTGTCCCAAGCCAAGGAACTCAAACCCGAAGTTCAATAATGGTGGATATAATTCAGCACCAAAGCGAAGCAATTTCAACCCCAACAACAACCACCGGAAAGGTCACTTGAACCACGTGACCAGAGAGGAAGCACAGAACGCCCCAGATATCGTACTCGGTACGTACCCCGTCAACACAATACCTGCCATGGTTTTGTTTGATTCTGGAGCTTCTCACTCATTCGTTTGAAAAGTTTTGCTTTGCAAAATAATTTTTCGATGCTTCCCTTGGAAAATCAATGATCGTCAAGTCCCCTGGGATTAAGCAAGTGACCCAGAGTTACTGTCAAGGTGTGGTTATTGAATTTGAAGGATTGAAATTTTACGCCAATCTTATTGTACTGGAAAGCAAAGGACTGGATGTCATCCTAGGAATGGATTGGTTGACCACCAACAAAGGTTTTATTGATTGCTTCAACCGTACCGTGATTCTCACCCACCATCAAGGGAAGAAAATAAAAGTTTCAGCCAAGGAGAGACAAATACCTTGGCGACCTAGATTAAACAAAGTAGACGTTTTTGAGATGAACAAGGTTCCAGTGGTATGTGAATTTCCAGAAGAACTACCGGGCATGCCACCAGACCGGGAGATAGAATTCAGCATTGAGCTCACACCCGGAACCACTCCTATTTACAAGAAACCTTACAGAATGGCACCATCCGAATTGGTAGAGTTGAAGAAGCAAATAAAAGAATTATTGGATAAAGGATACATACGAGCCAGCTCCTCACCTTGGGGTTCTCCAATTTTATTTGCCAAGAAGAAGGATGGAACAATGAGGTTGTGTATTGATTATCGAGCTCTCAACATGGTCACAATCAAGAACAAATACCCAATGCCACGAATAAATGATTTGTTCGATCAGCTCGCACAGGCCAAAGTCTTCTCAAAAATTGATTTGAGATCAGGATACCACCAGTTAAAAGTACGAACAGAAGATATTCCCAAGACCACTTTCACCTCCAGATATGGGCTGTATGAGTTCACAGTAATGCCATTTGGGCTAACCAACGCCCCCGCATATTTTGTTCACCTCATGAACAAGGTGTTTATGAAGTATATGGACAAGTTTGTTGTGGTATTCATCGACGATATTCTGATATATTCCAAAACACCAGAAGAGCACGCCGAACATCTCAGGATTGTACTCGGAGAACTCAGGAAACATCAACTGTATGCCAAATTCAGCAAATGTGAATTTTGGCTAAGGCAGGTGGGTTTTCTGGGCCACGTGCTAACCCAAGAAGGTATTGCAGTAGATCCAGAAAAAGTCAAGGCCATACCTGGCTGGAAACCGCCAGGTAACATAACGGACGTACGGAGTTTCTTGGGAATGGCAGGCTATTATCGGAGATTTATTGAAGGATTCTCCACTATAGCAAAGCCCATGACACAATTGCTCAAGAAAGGCAAGAAATTTAAATGGACAGAAGCATGTGAGAAAAGCTTCCAAGAGCTAAAAAGAAAATTAACAACGGCACCAGTACTAATTGTGCCAGATATACACAAGAGCTTTGAGGTATATTGTGACGCATCCCGAAAAGGCCTCGGATGCGTATTGATGCAAGAAGGCAAGGTAATAGCGTATGTCTCCAGACAACTACGCAAGCATGAAGAAAATTATCCCACACATGACTTGGAATTAGCAGCGGTCATCCATGCACTCAAGGAATGGAGACACTTCCTACTTGGGAATCGTTGTGAGATATACACAGACCATAAGAGTCTTAAGTATATTTTCACACAGCCAGAGTTAAATTTACGGCAACGATGCTGGTTAGAGTTGGTGAAGGATTATGATGTTGGAATCCACTATCATCCCGGAAAAGCAAATGTTGTGGCAGATGCACTTAGTCGAAATCCCAGCACGGAAGACGACAATATACCAAAATTGAGGCCAGAATTTCAACAAGAATTTGCCCGACTCAATCTAATAATGGTTACCGAAGGCAGTGTGTCGAGTATAGAAATACAGCCTACCCTAATGGAAAGCATCAAGGAAGCCCAGCATGAACACCCCAGCATTGAGGGCATAAAGAGAAAAGTGAGTTCGGGAAGAGCCTCAGAATTCAACATAGATGAGCAAGGAATATTGTGGTACGGAGAAAGGCTATGCGTACCAAATGTCAAGGACCTCAAACAGCAGATATTAACTGAAAGTCACACCGCTCCGTATTCAATCCATCCTGGAGGTACAAAAATGTACAAAGACCTTCAGGAAATTTTTTGGTGGCACGGTATGAAGAGAGATATAGCCATGTTCATTGCATGTTGTGACTCTTGTCAACGTATCAAGGCAGAGCACCAGAAACTAGCCGGACTGTTACAGCCAAATAAGATACCCGAGTGGAAATGGGACGAGATTGGAATGGACTTTATCGTTGGACTGCCACGGTCACAACACGGAAACGATGCCATTTGGGTCAAAACCGACAGATTAACCAAGGTGGCACATTTTATTCCGGTAAAAACAACTTACACCACTCAGAGACTAGCCAGGCTTTATCTTGCCCGCATCGTCTGCCTACATGGAGTTCCTAAGACTATCATCTCAGATAGAGGCACACAGTTCGTCTCTACGTTCTGGGATCACCTACAACAGGCACTGGGAACCCAACTAGCCTTCAGTACCGCATACCATCCCCAGACTGATGGACAAACGGAACGCGTAAACCAAATCTTAGAAGACATGCTAAGAGCCTGTGTCCTCACCTACGGGAACAGTTGGGAAGAAAGTTTGCCATATGCAGAGTTTGCATACAACAACAGCTATCAAGCCAGCTTGCAAATGGCACCCTTTGAAGCTCTATATGGGAGAAGATGCCGTACCCCGCTAAATTGGTCAGAGACCGGAGACAGCCATATCTTTGGCCCAGATATGCTCAAGGAGGTCGAGGAGAAAGTTAAGACGATTAGGGAACGACTCAAAACAGCTCAAAGTCGGCAAAAGAGTTATTACGACCGAAAGCATCGGGAAATCAGTTTTGAACCCGGAGAATTGGTATACCTGAGAGTTTCTCCTATGAAGGGTCTGCAACGATTCAAGATTAAGGGGAAACTAGCACCAAGATTCATCGGACCATTTCAGATAGTGGCCCGACGAGGCAAGGTAGCCTACCAGCTGGACCTACCCGGAGAGTTGTCCGGTATCCACAATGTGTTTCACATCTCGCAGTTGAGAAAATACATAAGCAACCCAGAGAAGCAAGTTTCACATGATTATATTGACGTGCAACCAGACCTCACTTACCGGGAGCACCCGATAAAAATATTAGAAGAATCTGAGAGGAGGACCCGACAGAAAACCATTAAGTTTTTCAGAGTTTAATGGAGCAATCACACCGAGAATGAAGCAACTTGGGAGAGCGAGGATTTTCTTCGGACAGAGCACCCACACCTGTTTAAGGCTCAGCTGAAATCTCGGGGATGAGATTTTTCCTAAGGGGGTAGGTGCTGTGACACTCCAAGATTTTTGTGATTTTTTTTGTTTTCAGAAAGAACCTTGCTTGGTTTGAAAGAAGGTCATTTAAACCCTTCCTAAAAACCATCTTCTAAGTTTGCCCTCTCAAAAATCCTTTTCTTGGATTTGGTTTCTTTTAAAATGAAAACCCTTTTAGTTTTGGGCTCTTTGTGGTTTTGATCCCTTCAAAAATTTCACCATGCTTCCTATGGTGAAATTTTTCCCAAAAACCTTTCCTCCCACTTTAGTTCAACCCAAACATTCTGTCAAAACTAATAAAATCCATTTTTGGATTTTATTCCAACTATTTCTCCTCCCAAAATAATTTTGTCTATACTTTTGAGCCTAGGTGGATTGCAAAGCAAGTGCTTTAATGCTTTTGATTTTTGACCTCATCTCAACACCCCTGGATAGTCCTTTGTACCCACAACCCAGAACCATCTTGATCCACTCTTCTCCTGTTCAAATTTTTCAAATTGCACTCACTGCAAGTTTGGACCAGATTTGCCAAATTTGGTGAAATTCATATCTATACATCTCCAAAAATTCCACAAATATTCAGGCAGACTCTAAGTGCAATGAGAGGTCCCTCCACCAAAAACCAGCTCAAGGAAAAATCCCTACATGCCTGGATCATTCTGTCGAACACCTTGCATGCACTGTTCTAGTCATATTCAGTTAAATTCAGAATTCAGTGTCGATCTTCGTCAGTGACTTCAGTCACGAGCTCACAGTGCGCTTGGCACGTGGCTCACGGCCCGGCTTGCTTGTCCGGGGCCTCACACGCGCACTTGGCGCCTTCCTAGCGTCGGTGGCGCCCTGGCCCGCCTGCGTCAGCGTGTCTTGCGGCGGCCGTAGCGCCATAGCGGCCGACAGGAAGCAGAACGGCGGCGCAACGCCGTTCGGCGCCGCCCAAGCGTCCTGGTAGCTCCACGTGGCCACCTCCTTGCCAGCACACGCATGCAGCACCGTCGCCGTGGCGCGACACGCGCAGAGCACGCTCTCTGCTGCCGATGGGCTGTGCGGCCGTTCCGTCGAGGGCAGGCCGTAAACCTCCCTCCCGTGCTGAGCTGGACCCTAAAATGGCACCACTACTTCACCTAGGCGATGCTCAAAACCCTAAGCCGACCGTCCGGCCACAGCGCCACCGTAATCAACTCGCCGGACTTATCCGTTCACGGCAACCGACTCGGGCCGGCTATATATAGCACCCCCGAGCCTGCTCTCGCCCCCGCATGACTCCACCACCTCACTAGACCCCGCCCAGCCACTGGGAGAGCCCCGAGGGGCCCTTCTTCCCCGACTCCGGCCACCCCGCTCCGCCTCGGACTCCATCGCGATTCGCTCCGGTGAGGCCGTCTCCGGCGCTCTAACTTCGTCAGCAGCCCTCACGAGCTACTAGGAGACTAACCCCCACTCCTATTTGATCCCCGCAGCTCCCTCCGGCGAGATCCACGACTGCCCGAACAGCCGTCCGCCGGAGCAAGGGCCGCCGTCGACACAGTGCTCACCGGCGACCACCACCACCACCCACAGACACGGAACGGTGCACTGATCTTGAAGGTAACCCCCGATCGCCTTGCCTCGCCGTGGATCGCCGCCGGCGACCACCGCACCTCTCGGGCGCCGTCGCGCTCTGTTTCTCTGTTTGAACTTCCAAACCCGACAGGTGGAGCCCACCTGTCAGCCTCACAGCCATTTCTTTTAAACGAAACGTTATCTGTACTTTTACGCTGAACCCCCTGGAAGTTTTTTGTTTCATTACAGATGAGTCCTTGGCTTAAAACACTTATAACTTTTTATCATAAGGGAATTTTTGGGTGATTCTTTTTCTGTTCTCTTTAGATTTTTGTCTAGTTTTTTATCATATTTATTTGAAAAATATTTGGAACACTTTTCTGTACACTCACGGTATTTACGTTGCGTACATATTTTTCTTATACCGTAGATACCGGAGGAGGTGACGGAGCCGCAAACTTCGCACAGTTAGACTCCGACTACTCCGAACCAGGCAAGCATGTTTGAACTCTTGATATGATGAGTGTTGTTGCATGTTTGCATTTTAGTATAGTCATGGCATGTTTATGAACATCACCTTGCATGATATATCGCATGCACGTAATCGGAAAGTAAGTTTCGGAAAGCATTATGTTGTTGGATACATATTTGCAAAGCCATGTGTTGGTATGAGGATGGGTAAGATGGCAGTGTTGTGACATGCCAGTCTTATGCCAGATTATTTGACTTCGGTGTCGTCATGACACAATTCACATTTCCATTCATTCCATCCTATACTGTCACATGTTTTCCGAAAGGAATATGGCATAGTAAGTTGCAAATCATTTTCCTGGTACACACCAAGTGGAGAGGCCGGGATGAGGGTTCCATGGCCCTGGATTAAAGCCCGTCATCCGGTCAGGGGGCATGGGTGTTTCCGGTTGGGACCGAGAGGGGGGCACCCCTTAGAGCGCGCGTATAGAAATTTGATCCCATGCTATTCGAGGTTGTGGCCTCCCCGTCTCAAAGTTTTTCTTGGACGTTGTCCAGGGTGATTCCTGGCATCGTGAGGTGAAATGGGTGTGTACTAGTTAAATGTGTTTCTACTGAAATACCGTAAATAGAACTAGTCCTTCGTGACTACGGAAATTCGTTGGCTGTGTTCAGTTCTTCCAAACTCTGCAGAGCCTCAATCTTTCAATTATCTTGTACTTTGTTCAAGTACTATAATTGTCTTATCTTGTCAGGTATTCAGCCTCGGTGACAAAAACTCCGGTGGGTTTTTTGTGAAATAATTCCGGTTAAAAGATTATTCTTGTGGATGAACTAATCTCGTTATTTACATTTGTTACAAGGCCCTGTCTGTGATGTCGCTCAGACGTCCGACGGTGGCATACCTGTTATTTTGCTATTGTTAAAGCCCTGTCTGTGATGTCGCTCAGACGTCCGACGGTGGTATTTCTTTTTAAAGCCCTGTCTGTGATGTCGCTCAGACGTCCGACGGAGGTATTTCTTTTTAAAGCCCTGTCCGTGATGTCGCTCAGACGTCCGACGATGGTATTTCTTTTAAAGCCATGTCTGTGATGTCGCTCAGAC
>NC_041381.1:567857833-567930712 GCF_002162155.2 Triticum dicoccoides | reverse complement strand
GTATTTCTTTTAAAGCCCTGTCTGTGATGTCGCTCAGACGTCCGAAGGTGGTATTTCTTTTTAAGCCCTTTCTGTGATGTCGCTCAGACATCCGACTGTGGTATTTCTTTTAAAGCCCTGTCAGTGATGTCGCTCAGTCGTCCGACGGTGGCATTTCTTTTAAAGCCCTTTAAGTGGTGTCGCTAAGACGCCCGACTGCGGCATTTTTTTTTTATTTATTTACCTTTTGAGGCGTCGCTCCAGACACCCGATCGGTTTTTAATTATTAAATTTTGTTGCATCAAGTTCTGCAATAATTCCGTTGTATTTGAACATCATACTTTGTTCATGACACATTCATGCATTCATTGATTATATCTTTTGTCCGAACTGTCTTGCGAGTACTTTCAAGTACTCACTTGGCTTGTTGATTTGGCCAGACGATGATGAAGGCGATCTCTTGGATGAAGAGTATGATAGCGAGTCCGACGCCTAGAGGAGTCCCAGTCAGTCCCTTGCGATCCTGTCTTGGTCATTGTATTATCCGCTTCCGCAATCCCGAATAAATTCATCGAGCCTCACCTCGACGCTTGATGTACTGCCAGTAGAAGTCAAGTTATCCACCACCACTTTTCCCTCGAACTAGTAGCATGCCACCCCACCCCTGTGTCATAACCGCCCATATGTAATATATTGGCGAGTCTGTAATAAATTGTTGAGCTGCCTCAGCTCAACCCTGTAATATATTTGGTGCTACTGGTTCTCTATTTGTCAAGCTTTTGTCTACCAGAAAGGATGACTTTTCCTATACTGGGATTTAAAGATTGGTTTTCTCAATAACTATTCTTATTGAAAAACCGGTCGTGACACCCAGTCCCATGCTTTATGAAAACTAAATCAAAATAACTGCAAACAAAACTCCCCTTGGGACCCGTTGAACGTTGGAGGCAGTCGTTGTTTCCAGCAAGCCATGGATTGATGCTTGTGGAGGAGGGGGAGTATAAACTTTACCATTCTGTTTGTGAACCGCCTATAATTTGTTTAGCATGGAAGATATCGTCATCTCATAGTTGTTGCATTGACAGCAAAAGTATGCCGCTCAAAATCTTATTCAATCTCTATTTTAAAACCGAGCTCTCGCACCTCTACAAATCCCCGCTTCCCTCTGCGAAGGGCCTATCTATTTACTTTTATGTTGAGTCATCACCCTTCTTATTAAAAAGCACCCGCTGGAGAGCACACTGTCATTTGCATTCATTATAATTGGTTTATATTGGGTATGACTGGACTGGATCTCTTTTACCACGAATTACAATGTTTAGTCAGTCCTTGATCTTTAAAGGTGCTCTGCATTTATGTTTTGCAGTCTCAGAAAGGGCTAGCGAGATACCACTTCGTTATATCATGTTATGATTATTTCGAGAAAGTGTTGTCATCCGAGTTTTATTATTATGGCTCGCTAGCTGATTATGTTATTGATACGAGTAATTGTGAGACCTTCGTGTTATTGTGAGTATGGTTAGTTCATAATATTTGCTGAAACTTGAATGTTGGCTTTTCATGTTTACAACAACAAGAGCAAACAGAGTTTGTAATTTTTTTTCTTTTTCTCTTTCAGTTCGTCAACTGAATTGCCTGAGGACAAGCAAGGGTTTAAGCTTGGGGGAGTTGATACGTCTCCGTCGTATATACTTTTCCAAACACTTTTGCCCTTGTTTTGGACTCTAACTTGTATGATTTGAATGGAACTAACCCGGACTGACGCTGTTTTCAGCAGAACTGCCATGGTGTTGTTTTATGTGCAGAAAATAAAAGTTCTTGGAATGACCTGAAACTCCATGGAACACCTTAGAAAAAACAATAAAAAATCCTCGCCCAAGATGAAGACCAGGGGGCCCACACCTGTCCACGAGGGTGGGGGGCGCGCCCCCTGGGCACGCCCCCTACCTCGTGGGCCCCCTGGTGGCCCTCCAACGCCAACTCCAACTCTATATATTGGCTTTCGGGGAGAAAAAAATCAGAGAGAAGAAATCATCGCGTTTTACGATACGGAGCCGCCGCCAAGCCCTAATCTCTCTCGGGAGGGCTTATCTGGAGTCCGTTCGGGGCTTCGGAGAGGGGTATTTGTCGCTGTCGTCATCAACAACCATCCTCCATCACCAATTTCATGATGCTCACCGCCGTGCGTGAGTAATTCCATCATAGGCTTGCTGGATGGTGATGGGTTGGATGAGATTTATCATGTAATCGAGTTAGTTTTGTTAGGGTTTGATCCCTAGTATCCATTATGTTCTGAGATTGATGTTGCTATGACTTTGCTATGCTTAATGCTTGTCACTAGGGCCCGAGTGCCATGATTTCAGATCTGAACCTATTATGTTTTCATGAATATATGTATGTTCTTGATCCTATCTTGCAAGTCTATAGTCACCTACTATGTGTTATGATCTGGCAACCCCGAAGTGACAATAATCGGGACCACTCCCGGTGATGACCATAGTTTGAGGAGTTCATGTATTCACTATGTGCTAATGCTTTGTTCCGGTTCTCTATTAAAAGGAGGCCTTAATATCCCTTAGTTTCTAGTAGGACCCCGCTGCCACGGGAGGGTAGGACAAAAGATGTCATGCAAGTTCTTTTCCATAAGCACGTATGACTATATACGGAATACATGCCTACATTACATTGATGAATTGGAGCTAGTTCTGTGTCACCCTATGTTATCAATGTTACATGACGAATCACATCCGGCATAATTATCCATCACTTATCCGGTGCCTACGAGTTTTCCATATACTAGTTCTCGCTTATTTAATTTTCCGTTGCTACTGTTACAATCACTACAAAATACCAAAAACATTACTTTTGCTGTCTTTATTTTTGTTACCGTTACCACCACTATCATATTACTTTGCTACTAAACACTTTGCTGCAGATACTAAGTTTCTAGGTGTGGTTGAATTGACAACTCAGCTGCTAATACTTGAGAATATTCTTTGGCTCCCCTTGTGTCGAATCAATAAATTTGGGTTGAATACTCTACCCTCGAAAACTGTTGCGATCCCCTATACTTGTGGGTTATCAATCACCGCCGAGGGAGGAAACCCACAGCTGCCGGAGCGGCCCGATCCTCTGCCCGTGTCGTTCTCTCCGACATAGCGCCGGCTCGGGAGGTCCTCCGACCCTTCTTCCTCCCTGCCGTATTGTCCGCAGATCTGACCTGCCGCCGCTGACATCCCGGCGACCCTCAGGTATAAGTTCTTCGAAAGCGGCCTTGCTCTACCGCCCCAGCTCCCCACGTGTCTGCATGTGCATCCTTTTCTACTCCCATCAGCTCTTCCAAAGCCACCTAAGTTTTTAGTATTATTAGAGGTAAAGCTACTTCATGCATTCGAATCTAGGGCTTTGTTCAAACAACGAAGAAAGGGGGGAAAGTTGTAGCATGAATCTAGGACTTGATTCAAAGAGGAAATAATATGCGAAAGTAGTAGAGACTGGATACCCAACTGGTCTCTTGGTTGAAAACGGAAATAATGGGAAAACGCAGTACTAACTAGATAAGGAACACATCTATTATTGGTTGAAAAAAGGATAGAAAGTGGCGGCTGGTGGACAAGTCAACAGAGTATGTCCAGGATTAGATTTGCTGCCATCACATAGTAAAAGGTCTCCAGGATTAGATTTGCTGCCCTCACATAGTAAAAGGTCTTAGGATTAGATTTGCTACCCTCACATAGTAAAAGGTCTCAGGATTAGATTTGCTTCCCTCACATAGTAAAAGGTCTCCAGGATTAGATTTGCTTCCCTCACATAGTAAAAGGTCTCCAGGATTAGATTTGCTGCCCTCACATAGTAAAAGGTCTCCAGGATTAGATTTGCTACCCTCACATAGTACAAGGTCTCCAGGATTAGGTTTGCTGCCCTCACATAGCATGAACAAACTCGGCATCACCACTTTATGCCTCCTTGTAGGTACATTGTGCTGATGCATCCACTGTCGCATGTCCGTATACCAACCTTTTGCTGTTGTTAATGTAAGGGCGCATGTAAAATGAGGCGATCACACTATTACCTTAGGAACATGTCTAACCAGTGTTATTGTTAATCTAATGCCTCCAGTGATAAGATGCAATTAAACTGTGTTACAAATGGCACTCCTGCTGTTTTCCCCAGTATGATAAGGGCCTGTTTGGTTCCAATAAGTCACCTGACTTATAAGTCAGGTGACTTAAAACCAGTGACTTATAAGTCATGCCTGTTTGGTTGTCACCTGACTTATAAGTCACCTGACACACCTTCCCACACCAATCAACATCATGCAGGTGGTGGGACCCACGCAAAAGGGGGTGACTTATAAGTTTTAAGTTGGGGTGGAACAACTTATGATGTATAAGTTGGTGTGACTTATAAGTCGGGTCTGTTTGGCAAAATAAGTCACTTTTTTCACTTTTTGACTTATAAGTTGGTGACTTATTTGGAACCAAACAGGCCCTAAGTAAGTTGCTCCTTTATGCTGCTGAGTGTCTTGGTGTCCCCACGGTCCCATGCCCTTAAACCAACTCTTTAGATGCTATTGATTTACTATGTCTGGTAAACAAGCAATGCCAGCATTAAAGTAATCCCATATTTGAGGAATCTCATTGTTGATCGTAATGCTTCTGGTAACATGAAGCATTGCTGACGTTTTAAAATTTCTACTGTCCTTGCGTGATTGCCATTAACATAATTAAGATGCTTCTTTTCATTTTGTATATGTTTCATATATTCTTATTGACCAACAACTGCTTACTTTCTATCTTTTTGTGCAGATAGGGATATCCATTTCACCTTGTTGCTATTTGTAATCTTTTTGGTGAACTGCACAAAACACTTTTTTTTGGAATGCGTGTCTTGTGCAGTTCAACTAAAATGTCACATGGGCAACATCTCTCAATTTTGGTGGAACTGCACGAAATGGTGATTGGAGTTTCCAAAATCTTCGTCAAGTTCTGTTGGTAATCTCGTGCAACATTTTAGTAGCCTTTGCAAGATGGAGCCATCACGGTCACCACAACGGGACTTTATTTTAGTGGAACTGCACAAAAGGATAAGAAAATTATAGTTGCACCTTACATGAGCCGGACAGCCAACCTTAATGTTCCTCAATTTTAGTGCAACTACTAAAGAAGAACCTGCCAGCTCACGAGAGCAAGAACTTCTTGCTAGCTGAATGATGCAATCTTTGCTTCATTTAAGGTGAACTGGAGAAAAAGGCGCATGAATTGAATCATGGAACTCCAGGTAGACCTCATCCTAGTGGAGCTGCAGGTTGAGTTCAAGGAGGCCGCTATTAAAGTGAAATCATGCTCTCCTGTCTCCTTGTTTGTGCTGTGCAAACAGGAATACTCAACTACAGATGTTGTGATGGTCAAGAGCATTCACCAAGTTCTTTGATTGTATGACATGGCTAGCCAAGATGGATTTAATCTCGATATTCACTTTATCAAAAGGCTCTAATGGGTTCTGAATCTTGCAAGCTGGGAATCAATGAGATGTGTAGGCATCTTTGTTGTACTTATTATTTGAATCTTATTTGTTGGTTCTGAATCTTGCAAGCTGGGAATCAATGAGATGTGTAGGCATCTTTGTTGTACTTATTATTTGGATCTTATTTGTTGGTTCTAAATCTTGCAAGCTGGGAATCAATGAGATGTGTAGGCATCTTTGTTGTAATTATTTGGATCTTATTTGTTGGTTCTGAATCTTGCAAGCTGGGAAACACGGCATGATGATGCAGAGGACAACAACCATAGCAAATAGTTCAAACTTGGTAGTATTATCTTTGTGAAAGTGCGACAAATGTGTTGATCGTGTGTGTCCTGAGAATAATAATTCTAATTGTCGTGAATGTTGATCCTGTGGCACTGATAGAATGAGCCAATGCATTGCTTGTTTTAAGTATAAATTTCTATTAAAGCTAATTAAATTTAAGTAAAGTGACCACTAACTCCTGTTATTATAGTACCAATACAGACCGCTCGTGAACCGACGTGTGGCCGGAGTAGGTTTCTTAATGGAGGCGTTTGAATGCACCGAGGGTGCATCTTCTACCGGGCGTGCAACGGATGAGGGAGGGGTAGTAACCGGTGTCGCCTGTACACACTCAGCTTACTGTTGAATCCAGTTCCCCAAGAGCTGAAAAACGAACTGCTGCCGCCGCCTACACACTCATTCACTCGAAGAGACTCCAATGGCGATCCGAGGGGTGAGCCTACTGGATATGGACTTCAGCAAGGAGTTCCCCTTTGAGTTCGCCGTTCAGTCCTATGGCTGCACCAAGTTGAATGTGATGTACACCAACGATACGGACTCGGTGAAGCTCTGCCTCGCCTCAGTCCTATGGCTGCACCAGGTTCTGGAGCATTCGCCCGTTTCATCGGCAGCGCCGACTGCATCTTCACTACGGTGGAGAGAAGGAAGAATGCGACGATTCGTCCATCTGGTGCAACAAGCTTGTCGACATCTAGAAGCAATACAAGATCATCAGCAACGGGCAGGAGAAGGACTCAGTGGTTGACCTCGCTGAGACCATCATTGACCCCTGATACGCCAACATGAAAGAAGACGACCTGAACATGTGGGAGGTACCTCCGAATATAGCCTACATAACCTACGCGGCCAAGGACGCATACACATGCTACGACATGTACAGGCAGATCTTGGACATGAGGGTGTGTCTGCTTCCCGTAACCGACGAGTACACGGACAACCGCAACGTCATGATCAAGCGTGCCAGAAAGGTCTAGATGTTGTACTTTATCTGTTTATAAGCACCTTTATCATCTGAGTGTTTCATGCATTAGCCTATGTGTCGTAATTATCTGTTTTGTCTGAAATATTTCTTTTAAGAACCCATTAACCTCATTGCTTTTTTTAGTGGCTATTTGCTTATGTATGTAACTAGTTCACTTGTCCGTTAAAAAAAACTAGTTCACTCGGCATCCGTGCTTTGAATCTCCTTCCTCCCAACATATTCCCCTCCTCAGGTGGACCCAACAGGTCTCTGAATTTTCTCCCACTTTCTTTTTCGATGTAAACTGAGTTTTAGAACCAACTCAAATGTCCCACGTCTAGCCTAAAAATGATAATACCCCATGTACTATTAACTCATCAAATTTAAATGATATTTTATTTCGTAAATTGGAAGTTCTTACAAAATAATAATAATAATTGTTTATATATAACTTGGCAAGTTAACTCCTAGTGATTGCGTACATAAGCTTGCAAATATTTTACTGACCAATGCAGTAATAACGTGCAATCATGTGTTTATGTTTTTATAACATTTCTTCGTCTAGCCCAACATGATATTTTCACCCAGCCCAGCAAGTCCGCGGATTTTGAGAAAAATGCAAATGGGATTTAAACGGGCTGCATAGATGCTACATCATTGTTTCACCCAGTCCACCAAATGGACTAAAAAACAAATGGACTGGCTGACATGTGGGCCAGTAGGTCGAAGCCTAAGAAGGCATTGGATTTACATCCAATGGCCGGCATTCTTCTTCAATCTCTCGTCTTCTTCCCCCAGCGTTGCCGGAACCGCCTGCTCTAGTCTTCGGCATCCAGCAGCGTTGTTTTGCGCTCCTCAGCGAAACGCTACCCCGCCGATGGCCAGGCCATCCCTCCACTCCGCACCTCCTATTATTCTCTACCGAGTGTAGGCCCACCCCGCACCCGAACCAGTCAAGTTTCCCACTCCTCTTCGTCTGCGACTCCACTGCTGCGTCTTCCCCATCTCCGGGTCATTCCAGTCTGGGGCCTCGTTGTCGACCACTGCCTCAATGCGCTCGGCGCGGTGTGGTCAACATACGAGAGTCATCGGAAGAGGACTGTACGTGGAGAGCCTGACGGCTGGGACCCACGAGGTCCATGGTCGCACGCAAGGAAAGTTCATCCTTATTACGCACTATACGTGGACTGTACGTGGGAAGGGCTTCTGTACTTCATGAAAGAAACGTTCCCCCCACTGACAGGTCGGACCCACCAGCTATATCTTCGCATGCAAGGAAGTGCCTCCTTATTACGCACAAAAAAATAATACCCCCTGCTAGCTGGGACCCACCATAGTGGGTGGCTGACTTGTGGGCCTACTAAGTTGACGAGGATGGAGGGCTTTGTCAACTTAGTCAATATGAACGATTCTAGCTCCAGTCACCGTACGATGTCCATCCAACGGCCATAGTGCTTCTACAACCTCTGGTCATCTTGCTCCAGCCGCCCAAAGCAGCGCCAGTCGTGCCGCGTGCTCCTGTCTCTCGTGGCCGGTGTGATGCC
The DNA here is from genome assembly GCF_002162155.2 of Triticum dicoccoides. Taxonomy (NCBI): domain Eukaryota; kingdom Viridiplantae; phylum Streptophyta; class Magnoliopsida; order Poales; family Poaceae; genus Triticum; species Triticum dicoccoides. Next base: position 567,922,417 of record NC_041381.1, on the reverse strand, counting down.
GTGGAGGCCTCACCGCCCCTACTACCCCCACCGTTGGCCCAGGGCATCCCTTTACTCATCCACACCCCCTGTTATTCTGCGGCGACGACAGCCTGACGCCGTAGCCGAACCAGTGAACTCTCGTACTCCTCTCCGCGTGGGCATCCACTGCCGCGTCTTCCCCGGCTCCGCGTCGTCCCCTTCCTAGGCCTCACTGTCGTCCACCGCCTTGGTGCTCTCGGCGCGGCGTGGTCAATGTGGTCAATGATCGACTTCCATCGGAAGAGTACTGTACGTGGAGAGGCTGACAGTTGGGTCCATGGCCATAGCCCAGTTTTTTTGTGATTTGCCTAGTAAGTCAGTTTGTCAAGCCTGTTGGGCTGCAAATCTTTCAAGACGAGGAGAGCTTCATTCGGCTGGCCGAGAAAATGGCCTATCAGTAATGAGAAATGGGTTGTACATTTTTAAAACACATCAAACCGGCAATTAGTTTCAAATATCTCTTTTTCATTTCGAGATTTTAAATTGCATTTATTTTTATGCATGGACAACTTGTTGGATTTTATATTGATATACATTAACTTTTGAAATCATTTTGAATGTGACTCGAAATTTCGAGGGTAAAAACAGTTCGGACCACACCGAAATATGCAAAATTTCATATAATTTTTTAACCGTGGCCACAATATGGGCTGTAATGCTAACAAAAAGAATATGGGCTCCAAAAAAAACCTTAAGAATTAGCAAATGGGCTGTAAATTATTAGAAATAGTGGCAAATGGGTTGTATGCTGTTTTCCACAGATTTGAGGCTTTCCTAAAAAAAGGTTGACGCACAAGCAGTGACCGTTGGATTTCCATCCAACGGCCGTCGTGCTTCTTCAATCTCTGCTCTTCCTGCTCCAGCCGCTCAAACAAGCACCGGCGGGACTGCCTGCTCCCTCCTCCCCGCGGCCGGCTGTGCTGCCGCGCAGGCCTCACTGCCCCACCGTACTCCCATCGCTGGCCTAGCCATCCCTCTACTCACCCACACCTGCTGTTATTCTCCGGCGACGACAGATGAACCAGTAAACCCTCGTACAGTCGTACTCCCCTCCGCATGGGAAACAACTGCCGACTCTTGCCTGCCTCCATGTCGTTTCCTTCCTAGGCCTCGTTGTCGTCCACCGCCCTGGTGCTCTCAGCGCGGCCTGGTCAACGTGGTCAACGACCGACATGCATCTGAAGTGGACTGTACGTGGAGAGGCTGACAGCTGGGTCCACGGCCGCACGCAAGGAAATGCCTCCTTATTACGCGCAAAATAATGATTCCTCCACCTGAAATCTGGGACCCACCAAAAAAACGTTACCGCCGCTGACAGCTTGGACCCACCAGCTATATCTTCGCACGCAAGGAAGTGCCTCCTTATTATGCAAAAAAAAAGAATACCCCCCTGCTAGCTGGGACCCAGTATAGTGGCAGGCTGACTTGTGGGCCTACTAAGTTGACGGGGACGGAGGGCTTTGTCAACTTAGTCAATACTCCAGTGACCGTACGATGTCCATCCAACGGCCGTAGTGCTTCTTCAACCTCTGGTCTTCGTTCTCCAGCCGCCCAAAGCAGCGCCGGTCATGCCGCATGCTCCTGCCTCCCATGGTCGGTTGTGATACCGCGGAGGCCTCACCGCCCCCCACTACTCCCACCGCTAGCCAGGACATCCCTCTACTCACCCGCACCCCTTGTTATTCTGCGGCGACGGCAGCCTCACACCGCAGCCGAACCAGTGAACCCTCATACTCCTCTTTGTGTGGGCATCCACTGCCACGTCTTCCCCGGCTCCGCGTCATCCCCTTCCTAGGCCTCGCCATCGTCCACCATCGTGGTGCTCTCGGCGCGGCGTGGTCAATGTGGTCAACGACCGACTTCCATCGGAAGAGTATTGTGCGTGGAGAGGCTGACAGCTAGGTCCACGGCGGCCGCAAGGAAGTGCCTCCTTATTACGCGCAAAATAATTATTCCTCCACCTGACAGCGGGGACCCACCGGACGGGCCACCGTATTTCGCGAAAAAAATGTTTCCCCCCTCACTACTGGGACCCACCAGCTACACCTTCGCATGCAAGGAAGTGCGTCCGGGCAAAAAAAAACCAAAACGATTCGCCCCCCTGACTGCTGGGACCCACCAGCTACATCTTCGCACGCAAGGAAGTGCCTGACAGTCAGGACCCACCTGGTCGAAGCATACATAGCGTTGTCATTCTGGTCGCGAACGTGTACATACATATATACTGGTCAATGTAGAGGCGCGCATGTGTCGTAGTAGAGGTGCGTACGTGTCGTAGTAGAGGCGCGCACGTAGCATGTACACGTACGTACAGCAGCCAGTGTGCAAGAAAGAAAATACGGCCACGTATGTGTACATACGGGCGGGGTCTCGAACGCCTACTTGCGCATACGTACGGTCAGGGCTCGTGTACATGGCTGGGTCGGAATGGAGAAACAGCGTTGTCGTCGTGTTCATGGGGAGCCAACCGGCTGGGTCGGAACGGAATGCATTGTCGTGTTCATCGGGAGGGCTTGGATGGAACAGGTGATGGAAACGAGGCTTGGCATACCGCAGAACGGAGGAAACAGCCTTGTGTTCGATCGGCCACGTTCGAAATGGGATCCTGTTCATCGGGAGGGGTCTGGCATACCGCAAAATGGAGGAAACGGACCTCCTACGGTCGAAACGGGGGTCCTGTTGATCGGGAGGGGTGTGGCATACCGCAAAACGGACGAAACGGACCTCCTACGGTCGAAATGGGGGTCCTGTCGATCGGGAGGGGTGCGGCGTACCGCAAAACGGACGAAACGGACTTGTGTTGGAGCGCTACGGTCGAAACGGGGGTCCTGGTCATCGAGAGGGGTGTGGCGTACCGCAAAACGGGACTCCACGGGATACTGTTCATCTCCACCGTCGACCTCCTCCAGCCTCCACGGGCTACCGTCGACCTCCTCCAGCCTCCACGGGCTCCTGTTCATCCAGCCTCCACCGCACGCTACTCCACCGGCTACTGTTCAACCACCCCTCCACGGGCACCCCTCCACCATCTACTGTTCATTCAGCCCTCGACGGGGTCGTCCTGTTCATCCAGCCCTCCACACCACGGGGTCCTATTCATCTAGAGGCAATGCCACCACTCACTGTTCATCCAACCCCCCTGCAACGCTCACTGTTCATCCAGAGAGGCAGCATCGATCGGCTTCAGTTAGCAGCAGTAGCAAAGGAATCTCTCGATCGGGTTCAGTTAACAGCCATCGATCGATTGCTCGGGTTCAGTAACGTGTAGCCTACAGTGCAATCGCTCGGGTTCAGTTAGAGCCCAACGCCTCGCTCGGGTTCAGTTAGAGCCAACACCTCGCACACACACGCGTATGTGTACGAGAGAAACGCGCATCGCTCGGCCCCCGACCGCCCACCGTAACCGGGAACTCCCCAAAATTTTCCTCGCCCTCGCTTCTACCACGGTTTTTTCCGTCATGGACGGCCCAAAGAATGTCATGCAGCTGCGTCTCCGGCCTGCCCAGGACAAAAAGCCCATTCTCTATCATGATTTTTTGTCATAGAAGTAGGAGCCCACCACATCTATGATGATACCGGGTTTTGTCACAATTATCGTCATAGAAGTGTCATATGTATGACAGATGTTTTTTCGTTCGGCCCAAAATGTCAGGGATGTTTCTTTTTTTGGTAGTGACACCACCCCCTTCAAGGACACATCACAAAGGAGAAAACAACATAGACGTGCAGCAAGGCCCCGTACTAAGGTTTCTTTGTAGATTAAGACCCTATGTAAACCTTTTTTATCTCTTTTTGTTTTATGCTTTCCGGGCTTGTACAATGTCCTAGGGAGTTATCGGCATTATCTGTAAGCACACAGCTCGCCGTACTATAAAGGGATACTATAGAAGCAGCTTGGTCAATATCATGTCCAGAGTTTTATTCTCTCACCACCTGCGTTCTCCCCCCATATCAGATTGCCACACGTGCCTTGACACCAGGGTTCATTACCAGGGGCTGTATTCAGCCCGGTATACTTCGAAAAGTCCAAACACCTATAGGGAGTGTTCGGCGTCACGAGTTTGGCCTTATATGCATCAGCTCCGAATCATGTATTTGGTCAATAGTTGGGTTGCCCGGCTCCTGTTCTTGCTACCTTACGTTCCGCTCTATCGGCTAAGGTAGTAAAGGGAGAACTACTGCGATTGTGTCCTGGTTCGTCTGGATGAGCACCTCAGTAGAGAAAGCCGAAAACTGACTGTCATGATGCGGCGAGAGCTGGTCAACCACTCGATGACTCATCGGAATCTTCGCGATTCCCTCCGTATTAAACGAAGGACCGTTCTTCTGGTCACCTATGCAAGCGCACCGTATTCGGATAAACGCGTACATATTAGAGGCTATATCGTAGACCCACCATCAAACTCCTATGGCTAAGTGAAAGTGTTAAGGCCCTATAGTCCGATTGTCTGGTTCGCCGCACTGACACCTCCTTAATGGACCAAGACATTGGGTCAAGTGTGATCAAGTGCTTTTCCGAACACCCCGTGTTATACGCGAGGGGGCTGAAGCCGACGACTGGCAAACTTTCAGATTATATATATAAAAAACGGCCGCACATGTGGCACCAAAACTTTTCGGGCAAAAGTATAAAAACATAGCCTTAAAAATAGCATTGTTTTTAAAATTTCAGTACACTTCACTCGAACATAATATCTTTTGAGCACTGACCCTCTATCAAGCGGGCACCTTCTAGGACATCTTCAAAGTAATGTTCTGGCGCGGTAGGGTCCTTGCCTTCAGGTGGACTCTGCGCTGCAATATCGGTGGCCTTCATCTTCGCCCAATATGCCTTCACATGGGCAAGGGCCATCCGTGCACCTTCTATCCATGTTGACCGCTTAACAACATCGATACGCGGCGCCGCATCAATAAGCCGTCGCACCAAACCGAAATAACTATTCAGAATTGGCTCAGTCGGCCATAGCCAGACTACGACGTCCTTCATGGCAGATCCGAACATCTTGTAGAGCTCGGCCCATTGGGCCATTTCATTCAACAACGGACGCTTTGGTATGTTGAATTGCGACCAGAATAGCTTTTCCGTTGCATGCCCTTCTTGCGCGTGGAAAAACTGAGTTGCATCGGCAACACTCTTTGGCAAGTCCAAAAATGCGTCTGGAGAACTCCACATTTGATTAAGCGGGGCATACTTCGGATCGCAAAACTTAGTTTGTAATAAGAAGGGCTTACCAGCCGCGATCTCCCCAGCTTGTCGGATCTCCTCCCGAGCTGCTCTAGACTCAGACCAGGCTTCCCTCGCCTCTTGTAAGGCCTTGTCAAGATCGGTCGTTTTGGCTTTGTTATCTTTCTCAAGAAATTGGCATCGGCTAGCGGCATCCTTTAGCTCAAGCGCCATAGTAGAAATTATCTCCTCACACTGGCGCCGAGCAGCCTGCTCGGCCTTTAACTCAGTGGCTGCCTTTTCGGCAGCCGCATTACCCATCCTAGACTGCTCCTTGGCCCGGGCAAGCTCAGCTCAAAGGGTCTCAACTGCGGCGGCACTATCTGCAGTTATGCATATTTCAGTATACAATTTCTCAGCATCATGCTCATCTCATAATGATTGCATATACTGAGTGCCTCAAGGACATACCTTGCGCCTTGTCGAGCCGTCTGTTCATAAGCGTGATGTCAACATCCGCCACATCAACTTTCTGCTTCAGATGTTCAATCTCTGTCGCTCGGGTAGTCGCCACGGATGTAAAAGCATGTGTTTCAATTAGTCAGATCATTTCATGGGCATCTATTTCTTGATCCTCTGATCGCCTCCCTTTGGACGTCAACCAGAGTCTCAGGGGCTACTATCTATACACAGGCGCATTTTGCGTTTGTAACACAATTAAAAATATTACATTACGTACCTCGAAACCTCTTAGTAGGCTCGTAAAGGCTTCATTCAATTCGCTTTTCGCGGATCGAACTCTCTCAACCACCGTACCCATCAAGGTATGATGTTCCTCTAAGACGGACGCATGTTGCAATATGTCCATCAATGTATCCGGCGCCTCCGGACCGGAACAGGTTGTGTCGTCCCTCGGAACTTTGATAGTCCAGGACTTTTGTTGTTGGTCCCCGTGAGGGCCGTATACCCCGGATCCCGGGCGGTCGAAGTGTCACCTTTGGGCCCGGTCTTCACTGTCCCTCGCACTGCTTGTTGATCGGGAGAGATCCTCCGGCCTCCCGAACGACACCTCGACGCCGTCCGCCTTATCAGGCGGGGAGATCTGTGGAGGCGTCTCACTCTCCATCATCTCCGAAAGAAGATCCCCCGAAGAGGAGGACTGTTGAGGAAAGCGGCGTGCCGGACTGTAAACATACATTTTAAATGTTACCCTTACAGCCAAGAAAATAAACGGGGTATGTTTAAAACACCCTTGTTCACTTACGATTCAACTAAGGGCCTATCTTTATGGAAAGATTGCATGTCAACGTCACCCCCCGAACCAGAACCCCCTGACCGGGATATCTTCTCCCGCTTAGAAGCCTCTCTCTTCATGTCTTTGGAGGCGGTCCTTTTCTTCCCATGAGGAGAAGGGAGGTCAGTTTGCCCTTCTTTTCTGCCTTTGGAGGTGGAAGTTCCAATCTCCCTGGACAAAGGGCCTGGCGAGCCTTTAGAATGAAGGCCGCCTTGGGCCTCCTCGTTCTCCTCTTCGTCTTCCCTCGCTGACACTTGGTAGGGCGCTGGAGCCAGCATCCTTGTTAACACCGGATCGGCTGAGTCTTCGGGAAGATGTGCCGAACACCTAATCCTCTCCGCTTTCTTTATCCAGCCCTGACCGAATACTATTTTCTCAGTATGTTGTCATGGGGAATTTGACTAAACAGTGTTCGGAAGTTGAGTAGTTACCGATGTATCCGGATGGTTGCAGTCAAGGCTAATGTCCTCTGTAGTACATGGCCACTGTTTTCGAGTCCCAAAGAATGATTTCTACATTCCTCCGAGCGTTGCGCCGGAGAGGTGCTGAATGGTTCGTGGTCCTTCCAGATTAAACTCCCACATGCGGAGAGGCCGTCGCTGGCACGGTAGGACTCGTCGGACTAGCATTACTTGGATTACGTTGATGAGACCGGTGTCCTTCTCAATAAGGCTCCGAATGTGGCTTTGTAGCGTCTGCACTTCATTGATGGATCCCCATTCCGGCCCCTTATTAATCCATGATGCGAGCTATAACGGAGGGCCAGATCAGAATGTAGGAGTAGCTGCCCACCTGGTACCACGGGGTTCGGTGATGTAGAACCACTCATGCTGCCACAGGTTGGAAGTTTCCGTGAAGGAGACCTTTGGCCAAGTAGTATTGGCGAGCTTGCTCACCACAGCACCACCGCACTCCGCCTGTTTCCCATTGATTACCTTCGGCTTCACATTAAAGGTCTTGAGCCACAAGCCGAAGTGTGGGGGAATACGGAGGAAGGCTTCCCATACGATAATGAACGACGAGATATGAAGGAAAGAGTCTGGGGCTAGATCATGAAAATCTAATCCGTAATAGAACATGAGCCCTCGGACGAAGGGATGAAGAGAAAATCCTACCCTCGGAGGAAGTGGGAGATGAATACAACCCTCTCATTAGACCTGGGAGTGGGAATAACCTGCCCTTGAGCAGGAAGCATGTGGAGGATTTCCGTAGTCAGGTATCTTGCCTCCCAGAGCTTCGCGATATCCTCCTCTGTGACAGAGGAAGCCACCCACCAGCCTTGACGCCTGGGGCCGGACATGATCATGAAGCGCGAAGTGATTAGATTGTGCTTTGGGTGCTAGAACTCGAGATGGGAAAGGTTGAAAGGACTTGGCGTAAAGGAAGAAGGACGAGTCTCCACTCCTTTATAAGGGCAATGAATATCAGATGTCCCTCCTAGGCCTTAAAACATGCCTATTCCCAAGGAATCATGCCAATGGAATGGTTGGCTTACCAACACCCGTATTGATGAGAATCCCGTAATAAGAGGATACAATCTCTGCTTTGACAAGATGTGCCAATACAACTGCACCTCAAAATATGAAGCGGCAGGCTAAAAAAATAGTTCGTATAATGACCGGGCGGTGACGTGATGTCACGCTACGAAAAGTTGTCAGCGGATTGGGCCCGTGAAATATTATACTCTCTACGGTTGTGTGTGCTACTTGTTTTGCAGAACCAGACACGATTCTTGTGTTCGAAGTCTACTTTGAAGTATTTGTTGGAAATATGCCCTAGAGGCAATAATAAAAGCATTATTATTATATTTCCTTGTTCATGATAATTGTCTTTATTCATGCTATAATTGTGTTATCCGGAAATCGTAATACATGTGTGAATAACAGACATCAACATGTCCCTAGTGAGCCTCTAGTTGACTAGCTCGTTGATCAACAGATAGTCATGGTTTCCTGACTATGGACACTGGATGTCATTGATAACGAGATCACATCATTAGGAGAATGATGTGATGGACAAGACCCAATCCTAAACATAGCACAAGATCGTATAGTTCGTTTGCTAGAGTTTTCCAATGTCAAGTATCTTTTCCTTAGACCATGAGATCGTGTAACTCCCGGATACCATAGGAGTGCTTTGGGTATGCCAAACGTCACAACGTAACTGGGTGACTATAAAGGTAGACTACGGGTATCTCCGAAAGTGTCTGTTGGGTGACATGGATCAAGACTGGGATTTGTCACTCCGTATGACGGAGAGGTATCACTGGGCCCACTCGGTAATGCATCATCATAATGAGCTCAGAGTGACCAAGTGTCTGGTCACGGGATCATGCATTACGGTACGAGTAAAGTGACTTGCCGGTAACGAGATTGAACGAGGTATTGGGATACCGACGATCGAATCTCGGGCAAGTAACATATCGATAGACAAAGGGAATAGCGTACGGGGTTGATTGAATCCTCGACATCGTGGTTCATCCGATGAGATCATCGTGGAGCATGTGGGAGCCAACATGGGTATCCAGATCCCGCTATTGGTTATTGACCGGAGAGTCGTCTCGGTCATGTCTGCTTGTCTCTCGAACCCGTAGGGTCTACACACTTAAGGTTCAGTTACGCTAGGGTTGTAGGGATATGTATATGCAGTAACCCGAATGTTGTTCGGAGTCCCGGATGAGATCCCGGACGTCACGAGGAGTTCCGGAATGGTCCGGAGGTAAAGATTTATATATGGGAAGTCCTGTTTCGGGCATCGGGACAAGTTTCGGGGTTATCGGTATTGTACCGGGACCACCGGAAGGGTCCCGGGGGTCCACCGGGTGGGTCCACCTGTCCCGGGGGGGCCACATGGGCTGTAGGGGGTGCGCCTTGGCCTAATGGGCCAAGGGCACCAGCCCCACATAGGCCCATGCGCCTAGGGTTTGAAAGGGGAAGAGTCCTAGGAGGGGAAGGCACCTCCTAGGTGCCTTGGGGGGGGAGGGAAACCCCCCTTGGCCGCCGCACCCCCTAGGAGATTGGATCTCCTAGGGCCGGCCCACCCCCCTTGGCCCTCCTATATATAGTGGGGGAGAGGAGGGACTTCATACCTGAACGCCTTGGCCTTTGGTTGCCTCCTTCTCCCTCCCCAACACCTCCTCCACCTCCATAGTGCTTAACGAAGCTCTGCCGGAGTACTGCAGCTCCATCAACACCACGCCGTCATGCTGCTGCTGGTGCCATCTCCCTCAACCTCTCCTCCCTCCCTTGCTGGATCAAGAAGGAGGAGATGTGGCTGTTCCGTACGTGTGTTGAACGCGGAGGTGCCGTCCGTTCGGCGCTGGTCATCGGTGATTTGGATCACGTCGAGTACGACTACATCATCACCGTTCTTTTGAACGCTTCCACTCGCGATCTACAAAGGTATGTAGATGCATCTAATCACTCGTTGCTAGATGAACTCCTAGATGATCTTGGTGAAACGAGTAGGAAATTTTTTGTTTTCTGCAACGTTCCCCAACAGTATTCGGAGAAGGAACCCGCCTTGCAATGCCGAAGACAATCTGCGCACCGGACTCATCATCATTGAAGCCTGGTTCAGGGGCTACTGAGGGAGTTCTGGATTAAGGGGTCCTCGGACGGATGGACTATATACATGGGCCGGACTGTTGGGCTATGAAGATACAAGACAGAAGACTTCTTCCCGTGTCCGGATGGGACTCTCCTTTGCGTGGAAGGCAAGCTTGACGATTCGGACATGTAGATTCCTTTCTCTGTAACCGACTTTGTACAACCCTAGCCCCCTCCAGTTTCTATATAAACCAGAGGGTTTAGTCCATAGGACACAACCATAATCCCATAGGCTAGACTTCTAGGGTTTTAGCCATTACGATCTTGTGGTAGATCAACTCTTGTAATACTCATATTCATCAAGATCAATCAAGCAGGGAGTAGGGTATTACCTCCATAGAGAGGGCCCGAACCTGGGTAAACATCGTGTCCCCCGTCTCCTGTTACCATCGACCTTAGACGCACAGTTCGGGACCCCCTACCCGAGATCCGTCGGTTTTGACACCGACAATATCCTTCGCTGACGTGGCTGATCGCTCTTGCTTCAAGATTCGTACTACAATTCAACGGTCCTTACAATGTTAGAGCAACTCCAACGCAGGTACCCATTTCGCCCGCCACCGTCTGTTTGGGTCGCTGTGGAGAAATGTGCTGGCCCAACACACTGATGCATTCCCAAAACGCGTCCGCTTCGCGTCTGTGCGGACCCATTCGCGGATGAAATGCGTCGACGCGGACACGCCGCGCGCCCTCTCGGTGTCCGCTGTGTTCCCACCTGGCGGCCGTTTAGCTATCGCGGTCGTCTTTATTAATGACGAGCACCCACCGCGGGCCCACGCGCCAGTGACAGCGGTCAGCCATTTTTAATCCCGAGCCTGCGGTGGCGAACCGTCCTCATCCGCTTCCGGAGGCCCCCGTCCCCATCTCAACAACCCACTTTGCTCCCTCGTCAGCGACAAACCCTAGCCACCGTGATGGGCTTCTTCTCCGGCAAGGGCAAGGGAAAGCCCCCCGCCACCTGTTTCCCCCGTTGGCGTCTTCTCGCTGGGCGCGGCAGCGCATCAATGTGCAGTGCACCAGGCGAAGTGGCACTGGGAGCACCGCGTCCCCCTTCCCTACCCCGATGTGAAGCTGCCACACGACTGACACAGGCGCACGACGGAGGAGGTTCCCAGTGCCGGCGGCGGCGTCGCGGTTGGCGCGGGCGCACGCGGAGGAGATTCGACCCCGGTGGCAGCTGTTGACGCCGGAGCAGCATCGTGACCCCACCTACGTGTTCGACTCTCCCACTTGGGAGCACTGGTTCGCGTTCGAGCATGAGAGGCTAGGAGGCGCGGTGTCCGCGACGTGCGGCATGGCTCCCCGCCGCCGGCCCTCGTCGAGCATGACGAGGACCATGAGGCGGAGGCCGCCTACTAGGCGACGCTGGCGGCAGTCCTCTATGAAAGCGAGGAGGAGGAGCGGCGCAAGGGGGAGGAGGAGGAGGCGTACCAGGCGCGCATTGCGGAGGCCGTGGCACTCTCCGTGGCCGGCGACTGGGTCCTGCCGCCTTTGAGGGCGTTGTCCCCCGTCAAGGCCGAGCCGATGCCGACCCCCATCGAGCACTACTCATGGACTGGGGTGGTGCGCGAGTGGGTCAGCGCGCCACCGGTCTGGTTGGGGGCGCCCCCTGCGCGGGAGCAGACGTACCTCGAGCAATGGCGGCAGCAAAGGCTGGCTGAGGAGCGTCGCGAGGGCGAGTACCTCGAGCAGCTGGAGCGCGACGCGAAGGAGGAGCGCCGCGAGGCGGAGGAGGAGGTATGTCTTGCCCGCGGTGGGCCAGCCCAGCCGGCGGTTGACGATGTCCTGGTCGACGACGTTCCCGTTGGCTGGCCCGACGCCGACGCTCATCGACCTCACCGGGCCCGACGATGACGACGAGGCCTTTTAGGGCAGCGCACCTCCTAGTAGTTTGTAGTTTTATTTAATTCTCATCGACCTTTGTAGCCGACATTAATGTTTAATTAACGTTTTTATTTTTTAAATGTTTGCGCCGACCCCAAAGCGAAAGCAGACATGGGTGTCCGGCAAACCGACCCAAACAAAGAAAAAGCGGGTAAAAGCGCCGTCCGTTTGGGTCGGCAGGTTGGAGTTGCTTAGGGCTGAAACTTCAAAAATCTGACGTTTGTTTCTTTATCATTTTCCAAAAATAAAAAATAAAAAAGCTAGCGAGCACGTTGATTGTGTAAACACGGCAGATATTTCCGCGGACCACGTTCCCATCCACGGCACCGCCTGTTCCACGTTCTCATCCCATCCACGGACCTGTTCGTCGCGGCTCGCACTCGCGGACACGGTCAGCCTCACATCACATGGCCCGTCGCAACCCCCGAGCAGCGAGCAGCCTAGAAATTTCGCGTTCCGTCGGTGTGGCCCACGTCCCAACCCGATGCTTTGCCGACCTGCCAGCCACCCGCCCACCCGAACCAAACCCGGTCCGGATCTCACCAGGTCCACTCCCGTTTGATTTCCGCCGCCCACCTGTGACCAGAAAGCCTGATTAATCCCTTGCCTAATCAGCGAGGCGAAGCCGTGTCCGGTCCGGTAAGGAACCGGTTGGCGCCAGCGCCAGGCCGCCTCCCCCTCCCGCACCGCCTCTGCGCCGGCTACAAAAGGCGCCCCAGGCGCGCCCCCTCCACCCCGCGCTCTGCCCTCCTCTCTTCTCCTCCGGAGCTTTCGTTCCGGCCGCGCCTCCGGCCTCGATCGCCTGAGCGAGCCATCTTCTCGCGTCTCCGCGACCGTCTCCTACCCCTTGTCCATCAATTCCCGATTCGTTTCGAATCGCGTTTGATTTGATTTCATTCACTCGCCGTCGCCGTTGCCTTGATGTGCTCGCAGGGCATTCCAATCCGGCCCGTCTCGTCCGCCTCCGTGCGAGCCCGGGAAGCGATGGGTCGGGGGATTCATTCATCTGGTTTGCGAGTCTATCTCAGAGTCTGTTTCGCGTGTCCGCTTCTGTTTGCTTGCAACCGTGGATCCTGTGTTCCTCGTATTCGTGTTCGCATCCGCGCGCGTTGGTTGCAGGATCGTCGAGCCTGGTTTTTGGAATTGGAGCTCTGATTGTGGAGCCGGAGGCCGAGGCAAGGTCAGTTTCCCGTGCTCTCTCAGATCGCTTCCTTGGTTCCATCCCCTGCGTTCGTCCGTGATATATTCCAGCTTTCAAATCAAATGGATATGGCCCGCGTGATCTTCTGGTTCCCCGACCGCTGTGGTTTATTCCGCCAAATAATTCGTTGGTACGAGGTGGATTAATCAAGGCCCTCGTGGAGTTGGTGGAGGTTTGATTTCTGTTCATGATTATTCTGACTGGTTGGTTGGTTACAGTTCACCGGTTGTTTATTCTGATGACATGGTCAGATCTTTTGGGTGATGAAGCTTAGGGTCTCTTGCCAACCTGCAACCTACGATCCGCGTTTGGATAATAAATACTAAATCCCTCCCAGTTTAGTTTCTCGGTTCGCACATTAGTCAACGGCAATTCTGATTCCCGTTTGTTGGTGCTTCTCCAGATATTGGATTACAAGGCATAGGGGGAGGGAGCGGCCTATCTTGACTTGTGTTTGGATGATTATTATATTATTACCCCCTCTGTTTAATTCCTTCATCTACATGGCTCAATTTTAGTCCGTTCTGATTTAGATCTGTTGTTGATGATTGTCCAGAAATTGGGATTATACGGCTTACCGGGAGCGACTTTAATCCTTCATGACCTGTGTTTGGATAATCATTACACTCTGTTTATTTCCTTCTCTCCACTTCAGTTAGTCTCCACGCAATTCTGATTTGGATTTTGGATTTGTTGCTGGTACAACGGAAGTTGGAATTATACGGCTTAGCGGGTGGTCCAGTTTTCCCTCGGCACGGCGGTTCTTCTGTGGCTCAAACATTTTCTTACTCTATTAATAACATAATTAGAAAACACCAGACAAGTTTCTCTGCCTTAGTTTGTCATTCTCAGCTCTTGCAGAAACAGTGACCATCTTGGAAGGGATATAATTGGAATCGGTGCTGTCTACCTGACCTTCTCAGCCCAAACTTCCTTATAACTTTTACCTCCTCGTTTGAAGCATACTTTAGTTGAGCCTAGTTTTCCAATAATTTACGGAGGCATATCTTGCTCGTTGCAGGTTTGACGAATGCAAAGTCCAACCTGATGCTGAGTTGAATCTGTTTGCAGTTTTTTCTAATCAATTCATCATTATACTTAGATAACCTTTAAGATCTTCTCACTAGGCAATATTTTGAATTCAGATTTATCTCAAAGGTGCACGAATGGAGCTTCAAACTTGGCAAAACCTACAAACAAAAAAGAGACTCCTCCATTTTTAACTCTTGCCTCTTTTTTTTATATCATGTAGCTACTTCTTCATGCCTTTGATTTAGGCTTTTTTGCTTCTGCCCCTGTGGTTGCAGATTTATTTTAGCCCAGAGAGTGCTGGTAGTCAGTCGAAATCTGTTAAAATCGTTTGGTTTGCAATCTATCTCTATGCGTTTCAATTCGTTATCTGTACTCTTATCCTGTCGACTGCAGGCCATATTTAGGAAGGCAAATCTCTGTACAGTGAGTCAGGTCAGTGTTCTATCAACGGTTTGTTTGGTTTAGTTGTGTTCCTCCACACATTGGTTGCAGGATTGGATCTGGAATGTGGAGATCTCTGTGGTGTTGTATGTCGAAGGGGATTTGAGCAGGTCAGATTTGAATGGCTATCGACGGTGTTGTCTTCTGGTTCTCATCACGCATCATCAGCTAATATGAGGTGGATTAGAGGTCCTGGTGCATTCTTATTGTAGCAGCTGATCGCACTTTTGGTGTGTGTTTGTGCTCCTTTGCTTGCAGCAGATGCAGGAGTGTAGTAGTTCTGCACAGATGAATCATAGGGTGGAGGTTTGGCTTCTGTTCGTCGTTTTGATTGATTGGATAATGAAGCTTAGGATCTCTTGCCAACCTGAAACTTGTGATCTGCATTTGGATAATGAATTTCATCCCAATTCAATTTATTTGGTTTGCACAGTACAATTTAGTCATTGGCAGTTCTGAATTCGTTTGTGGTTCTCCAGAAATTGGGCGTTTAGCAGGAGCAACCTATCTTCTTGTTGATCAGTGTTTGGATGATTATGAACCCCTCTATTTAATTCATTCTCCACAATTCAACTTTAGTCCCCCACAGTTCTGATTTGGATCTCTTGCTGGTTGTCCAGAAATTGGGATTATATGGCTTAGCGGGAGCGACCTATCTTCTTGCTGACCTGCGTTTGGATGATCATTACTCTCTTCTTAATTTCTTCTCAGCTCAATTAGTTGTCCAACAATTCTGATTTAGATTTGTTGCTGGTTCTCCAGATATTGGAATTATACAGCTTAGCGGGTGATCCTATGTTTCCTCAGCATGGCGGTTCTTTCTGTGGCCCAACATATCTGGCCTTTTGTCCTCCGTTGATAATTGAACTTTCTAGACATTTGTTTCTTTGCCTTGGTTGGTAATTCTTAGCTCTTGCAGATGCTGGCTTGGAAGCAAAATAATTGGAACCAGTGTTGTCTATCTGACCTTCGCGGCCGAGACAGGCTTACTTATCCTTCACCTCAGCATTTGATGCATGCTTTAGCGGAGCCTAGTTTTCCTCTTAACTTATAGAAAGGCATCTTCCTCGTTGCAGGTCGTAGTTGATGAACTCAAGTCCAACCTGGTGCTGAGTTGAATCTGTTTGCAGTTCTTCTAAATCTACTATTTCCTCAAGTCATCATAACTTAGATAACGTTTAAAATTATCTTACCAGGAAATATTTTGAATACAGATCTGCAAAGGTTCAACAAAGGAGAATCAAACTAATGGAACATCCTACAATGAAAAAGACTATTTTAACCCACCTCTTATCTTTTGTTTCACGTAGCTACTTGTTTATGTCTTTAATTTATGTTTTTCTTTCTACCCTCCCTTTGGTGGTTGCAGATTGAGCCCAAACCATGTTGGTTGTGAGTCGGAATCTGTTAAATCATTTGGTTTGCGGTCTATCTCTCTCTCTGGATCGATTTGTTGTTTGTACTCTTGATCCCTGTGCTGGTCTTCTGCGTGTATCAGTTGCAGGATATATTTAGGAAGTCTGGGCCGCAGGATATATATTTGGATATGTTGGCTCTCCAGAAATTGGAATTATATGGCTTAGCGGAGAGACACATCTTGCTGCTTTGCGTTTGGATAATTATCACTCCCTCTCTTTTACTCTCTCGTCTCCACTGTTCTGTTTTGGTTTCCCACAATTCTAATTTGAACTATTTGTTGGTGGCTCTCCAGAAATTGGAATAATATGGCTTAGAAGGCGGTCCTATTTTGCGTCGTGGCAGTTCCTTCTGTGGCTAAAACTTTTCAACCTTTTTTACTCTATAATTGAACTCTCTAGACCTTAGGTTTTCTTTGCCTTAGTAATTCTCAGCTCTTGCAGATACCGACTTTGGAAGGAAACTGCAGTTCGGAACTGGCGGTGTTGTCGTCCATCATTCATACCTGACCCTAGACAGGCTTTTACTTGTTCCCACATTGTTTCATCCATGCTTTAGCTATTTATAAGCAGCATTTCCCCTAACCAAAAATTTATAGAGAAGGCCTCTTGCTCGCTGCAGGTTGTAGTTGAAGAACTCCTTTCCAACCCGGTGAATCCATCTACTGATCTTCTAAATCTACTAGTATCGTTTCAATTCTTTTAACTTATATAACCTATGAAATATCTTACAAGACAATATTTTAAATACAGATCCATATGCAAAAAAAAAATAAGGATAATCCAGAGCTTTCAACTAATGGCACATCCTACAACCGAAAAAGACTCTTACCTTCCTATTTTCTTTATTTCATTTATTAGTTACTTGGCCATCTCTTTGATATAGGTTTTTGCCCCTGCCCTTCCTATGGTTGCAGATTGTTCTTTAGCCCAGGCCATGTGGGCAATGACTAGCTCTCCATGGTTGTTATCTGTACTCTTGATCCCTGTGCTCTCTTGGTCTTCTGCGAGTGTGGGTTGGCAAGATATAATAGTTAGGAGTTTGCGCCCAAACCTTTGCTCTGTACATGGAGTAAGGTCAGATTCTTGTAGACGGTCTGTTTGTTTAATTTGTTATGGCCTCCTCTACAATTTAGCTTGCAGGACTGGATCTCGATCTGGTCTGGAAATGAAGCTCCATATGGTGTGTGAACGGTGAAGGGTACTTGAGGCAGGTCAGTTTCCCATGTTTGGTCACATTGATTTACTGGATTCCTCATCTGTGCTTGGTGACGTCAGATTTGAGTGGCTATACCTTAAGTTCCTTGATTTATGTTTGTCTGATGGCTGTTTGGGAGCTTCGTTCTGGATGGAGGAGTCTTCCTTGACCACAAAAACTTAAACCTGGACTCCATGCTTGCTTCAACTGATTTCCCAGATTTCATTATGGTCTGGTTTTCCTTGAAGATAAGTATGCCTGTCATATTTGGGCCGTTCATTGATTTGCATTATTGGAGGTTTTATTGCAAGATTGTAGAGTTGGGTAGTCAGTCAGCACTGGGACTTGGTGAAAGCAAATGGGCTTCCCTGATGGTTTTGACTTCTGATTAGTGATCCTGAAGCATAATGCCATGGTCTTTGTGGTAGTTTTCAGTTTGAACTTGCATTCAGTGCCTCATATCTTTGGTGCAGCTTGGAGTTGGTAGTGTGCACATCTGATTCTTTCAACTGTCCTGAAGCATCTTACTTGGTTTCTGTTCTGCCATTTTACTGGTCATGGTATCTTCTTCAACTTGCATGTGGTTGGATGGAATATGATCTCATCTTCTGCTCGAATCAAGAAAATGCTAGAAGTCTCAAATAAGGGTCCGAAATGGAAATATCAGTTCATACTCAGTTTGTATAGCAGATTATCAAAGTTTGATTTGACTATAAATTACCTGGTTACCATACTGTTTCAGGAAGTGTGATATTTGGCTGCTTGTATCTTTCAACTTGCAAATTTATCACCCAATAGGAAGTAAAGATCGTATGTACATGAGCTCTGAACACAGTAAAAATTGTTAATGCATATATATATATATATATATATATATATATATATATATATGTATATATATATATATATGAATTGGTCATACTTGGATTTGTCATATTCTACATACTGTTGTCCATGATTATACGTTGTTTAGGTCCATCTTATGACACAAAATCAAATTTTGGTGTGCTCATATTTTTTACTTTGGTGATAAAGAAAGATCCCACGCTCGCACTTGTGTTGGTTGGCCTCCTGTAGTTGGGTAATAATGATGACTTGATATGCATAAAGTGGTTAGGAGTTATTGCTATATATACTAAAACAATAGATAGTTGAAGCTTCTGAGCTTGGAAGCTTGAACAAATATTTTGCCCTGAACATGTTCACTGAATATGATTCTGCTTTGTTGGTATGGAGTTGATTTTCAGAAGTGATGTTCTTCTCATTGGTGCTTCTCCAGTGAGATCTGGATTCTTCAATGCATCTTCTCGGTTTGGTTAAATTGACACCTAGCAGAACAGTCTGGCCAATTTGATGATTCCTGAACACACTCTAAGTTGATGATGAATCCTGCTGATTACTTTCAACATATGGCAGTTTGTTTCGTACTTCATCCTGGATTTAAAGACACAAAATGCTCACACATCTCTACGGTCCCCCAATGGCTAATTTGATCTCTTTACGGCAAACTGCTAATTTGATCTGGATTACGGAATCTTCCATTACATATTCTTATTAAATAGACAATTTCATTATCGTTCACACATCTTGTGGTCATCTAATGGATAATTTGACCTTCTTTACTGTCAAACTGCTAATTTGATATGGATTATTATGGAATCTTCAATTACATATTCTTAAATCTATAATTTCATAGCGTTCACACATCCTCTAATGGCTAATTGACCTTCTTTGCCGGTGAACTGCTAATTTGATCTGGATTCTGAATCTTGAACCACATATTCTCTTGAGTTACATATATTCTTAGTTTTCTGGCAACTTCCTAGTTTTAATATAGTTGGCAACTAGCAGAAGTACTAATTTGATGATTCCTACCGATTGCATATTCGTAACTTGAAACTTGGACAAACCCTTTCTGTTTCATACTAAATAATAAATCCTATATATAGATTTTAAAGACACAGAAGTATCTGTTCACACATCTTACAGTCCTCTGACCCTATAATGGCTAAAACTTCGAAAGCTTTCCCTGTGCAAAGACTTGAATCGCGCTCATCCCACTAGTGTAATTAGTTACTCCCATTCAGGTTCTGGAATTTATGGCATTCTTTGTTTGTGCCCTATGTCTGTGTGATGATCTTCCGAAAATGTTGCGTGAATATTTATTGCCAATCTTGTGTGGTGTCAGTGCTTCCTTTGGTTGATTACGTGGCTTGTATGCTTACCTGAATAATTGTTTGTAGTGTTTGCTAATTTTTGTGTTTTAAGTAGGAGTAGTTTAACACTGCCTTTGCCGGTCCCAAGCCCGGATGAGAAAATGTGGAGGGAACTGCAGTTAGCTCCTCTGTATCGGTTGCATTAGAACTGTCATGGTGCCCAAATATTTTACATTGAGTAGCAGCGAATTAAGCGAGTAGAAGCTGCACAGACTGTCCTAGTCGAATACTGAAGCTGCACAGACCTTTGCTATGAAGAATCTGGGCAAGGGTAATTTTGGTTAGTCGGGACTGTCAACAACTTGCTGAATTTCTAGCTGTACAAGGTCAGTGTTTTACTTACCTTCCCCGAAGGGAAGTCGTGAGTGTGTAGGAAGCCTTGCATGAAAGGTCTCCTAGAAAATGCTGTGGTATTGCTGGACAAGAGATCCGCAGTAGGGTAAAAGGGTAGCAGATGCAAGCAAGTGGGGATGGTTCACAGAGTTCCCTGATAATTTCAGTTACAGTAAACTAGCAGGTACGTTTGCGTGACTGGTCCTGATATTGCACTTGGATGGTAGTGGTAATCATAGCAGTGATTCAGGAGTTGGGAAATACGAGTACATTATTACAAGTTGAGTTAATGAGGTTAGCGGAGGAATTTTTGTAATCTGTAAAAGCAAGTTCAGGGCGTGTTCGGAAATACGTACATTATTGGTTGTCCTTGTCAAGTTGTGGTTACCGTTCACACAATCTCATTTTGCGCCCATAAGAAAGTCAGGGATGCAGATATATGGTGGTTCATTTTCAGAGTAGAAATTCAAGTCCGACAAAACTGAAGAAGCTTCAACCACTGCGAGGCCGGCCCTGAGGGGGGGCAGGGGGGGCGGCCGCCCCGGGCCCCCCAAATCCAGGGGCCCCCAAAAGCCTGTTACGTAGGCAGGTAGCCCATGGGCTAGGAAGACATGTAGCCGCTGATTACACCGATCACACGGTGTCTTCGTGAGTCGCGGGTGGCCCGATTCTTCTTCCCGATCCCGATTCAGGTTAACCCTAGCTGACTGGCCGCGACCGAGAGTCGCAGGTGGAGTCGCGATGCGCCGACGCCGAGTCGCCGATGAAGTCCGCAACTCCGTTCTCCGCGATCTGGACTCCAAGTCCTTGTAGCACACGCACAAACGCACGTTCGCCGACTGCCTGCCAATGGACATCGATTCAACAGAGCGCCTGATCAAGCTGATACCAGTGGATCCATAGAGGGTGAGAAGGGCAGCAATGCAGAACTGCAGGGGCACCACGCATGGCCGGCCGGCTGGTGTCACCCACACGAATAAGCATGACAGTGATGGTCTAAGGAAGAAAGGTTAGTTTACGCTATATCTAATTTGATTGCGCCTCAGCTCTATTTTTTACATTAGATTAATTTGTGACTATAAAACTACAGAAGTGGGATGAATTTTAGAAGTTACAAACATCAATAATTAATTAGGAAATTTTCAGTTATCCATTTGTACTTGGAAGACACGAATAGGAAAAGAGGTAATTAATAAAAATAATAAAGCCAATTGCTTATAGTCTAGCCCCCTCCATGCCAATTTTCTAACTCCGTCCCTGGATGTACTGCTGTCCACCATCACCCGCAGCTTGTGTTACGCTGACGCGCCGGCTTGCTATAGCCACCTCGTGCGTTGTCGGTCTGCCGCCGTTCCGACCATCACTCTACTACCCCTCTTTTTCGGCCTGGTGTCTACCCCCGAGACCCTGCTACCCGCGACAACGTGGGCCTTGCCCAGCTGCTGCGGTCGGCCACGTCACTCCCGTTCACGCCTCGTGTTCTCCTTAGGAAAATCGACCGATGTTGTTGCCATTTTCAGGAAACCACCGTTTGCCAGACCAGCAATTTTATTGTCATGATGTCTATATTAAAGGGCCCCGAGTTTGAGTTTCGCCCGGGCCCTCAAAACCTCAGGACCGGCCTTGCTGCGATCCCCTCTGGAGACGTCCTTCATCACCTCGTGTGTAGAGGTACGTGCCCTTGTTTCTTTCAGTTAGACACACCGTCAGTCAAGCTTTGCGCACTACTGTAGATGTTAGCTGCAGTTTCGGCTGTATACAAATTCCAACAACAGTGTCTGTCTCGTCTCGTAATTTCATCGCGCTGTATCTTAAATATTTGATCAGCGCAGATGTTAATATACGTTGTTGAATCATTGGCGAGTAGAATGTCCGCAGTTGTTTGTCGAGTGGATGCTGATGTCCTGGAACTTTTGGATTATTCGGCATAAGTGACCCTAACCGTTGTGGGGTTCAAACTGTCTTTCCTTTCTAAAGCATAGGACCAAAATGCATTGATCCATGAGTAACAAAAATATCGATAGACTTCTTAGGATATACTTCCTCCGTTCAGAATTACTTGTCTCGGAAATGGATGTATCTAGAACTAAAATACGTCTAGATACATCCATTTCCGCGACAAGTAATTTCGAACGGAGGGAGTACATCATCTTCTTCTCATCCAAATCGCCGCAAGTATGGCACTATTTTGCCTCTCGCACCCGGGTGGCATTGGGGCGCCCCAGCCGTTAACCAGCGGCCACCTCCCCCCTCCCCCTCCCCCCTCCCCCCGGCCACCATCGGGCAAAGCCCGTGCGGTGCCTGTGGCGGGAGGACTGCTCCTGGCGGCGGCCGTCTCCCTTTGCGTCGCGGAGCTGTGGGCGGGCGCGGCCAGGTGCGGATCCGGCGCGACGACG
This sequence comes from Triticum dicoccoides, assembly GCF_002162155.2. Lineage (NCBI taxonomy): Eukaryota > Viridiplantae > Streptophyta > Magnoliopsida > Poales > Poaceae > Triticum > Triticum dicoccoides. The sequence goes on along the minus strand of NC_041381.1, from coordinate 567,900,214 downwards.
AGCGTTGCCTGCGGTCTGCGCGGGATGGTGGTGCTCGGCTCGGCAGCGTCTCGGTGGTGCACTGGCAGCTCCTGCCGCTGTGGATCCGGCGGATGGTGGCGGCTTGGTGGCTCCTGGCGCATGGATCTGGAAGATGGGGTGGCAGTCGGCGGCTTACGCATGTTCGACGGCGCCCTCTTGGCGGTGTAGCGGCTGCTGCGGGCTGCCTGTGCTTCGGGTCGGCAGCTCCACACTGCGGGATGGGGCAGGGTGGCACGCCCCCTCCCGGCTTGGTGCTGCAAATCTGGCTGGCTTGCTAGCCCGGCGGCCTCGTCCGTTTGGTGGCTGAAGGCAGCTGGGGTTCCGGCGTGAGGCTAGATGGTGATCCGGTTGCGGCCGGATCTGGCCCGACATGGTGCCGGCGAGATACGTGGTGGCTCCCATACGGCGATAGCGCGGTTGTTGCATGGGAGGCAAGCGGGTGAGCGGATTGCGGCGCGTGGAGGTGGTGTTCGAGATGCTCCGGGTGAAGACCTGCCCCGTTGTTGCTCGTCGGCAGCGGTTTGGAGGCGCTGCCGTGGAGATCTCCGACCTCCTACCCTCGGTTCAAGATCTTCGGGCAAATGCCTAAGGCCCGGCCTCGGGTCGGGCGACGGCGTCGGGTCGGGCGACGGCGTCGTCCTCATCGCACCCCTCCCTTGGGGGCGTCGCCTTGAAGAGCTTTGATCCAGTTCACGCATTCCATAGGTTGGACGCTGGCGGCATTGCGGTCGGCAGCTGTCCGTCCGGCAATGTGATGTTGCGCGACTTCTTGTGTGTCAACGATGGCGGATTCGTGTGGAGTTGGGATGCTGCTGAGCTTTGGTAGTCAGTCTCATCCGGCGTGTTCGAGGGGTCGTCGTGCCTCACTTGTCTTCCTGAAGTCGGAGCTGCAGAGGAGGTGTGTCCGCGACAACGATGACATGAGACGCGTGGTCGGTTCCGGTGTCGGCTCGGTGCAGGCCTCGGCGCTTGCTTGCAGTGAGGGCTACTTTGGTGGTCGTTGATGGTGGAGTCGGAGTCGCCCTCACGTAGGTGCGATGACGATGACACCGGATTGCAACCTCGACGATGCTATTCTCTTCGACGACATGTGCGCGTTCTTTTGTGGGTTGCCAGATCACCCAGTGTGCCTGTTTTTTATTGTAGCAAATGTGCCTGTTTCTACGGGCATGTTGTGGCGGTTTTAGCCTAGTTTTCCGTAAATTAATTGGACAACTGTCTTCGAACTTTATTAATGAGTCGGCCCCTAATGGACCACATTTCTTAGGATATACATCCCGCTCCAAGCACCCTGGCGAATAGTAAATGCAGATAAAATAGGAGACTGAAAAAGAGTGCGGTGTTTCGGTGCCTAAACTCATCTGCATCTAGTTAGAAACAAATTCGTTTCAATTTTTTTGCATGGTAGACAATTTATCACGTGAGGTCCGCTCCAAATTTTAGTTCATTTGGATTTCTGAGTAGATCTTAGCAAAAGAAAACGGGTCAGAACAGTGCATGAACAGTAACTTACGGACCCTGAATTTGTCTTTTTGCTGGAAGCTGCTCAGATGTCCAAATAATTTAAAAATTAAAGCGGACCTCACAAAACAAATTATCTACCACAAAAAAATTGGCGAAACAAAATTGCCATTCCATGGGGTGGGGGGGGGGGGATGGGATTTCCATGTGTTGACCTATAAAAATGCCAGCGTACAAACAGAAGTTCAAAAGAATACCGGAAGATGGATATTTGGTCACCTGGCTAAATTGTACGCATTAGTAATAAAGATTTTCTTTACAACAAATGTTTTTTTTCAAAAAAATGGCATTCAAGTAGAACAAAATATTTACAATTTGGCATGCTGTTATTCTTTTACAATGACACGTTTTGCAGCATTTTGAATTCTAAAATAAAAGCATGGCAGAAATGTATAATGGTCACTTGTCATTTAAAAAGATTGCCATGGTGAAAAATTATATTAGGAAAATGCCATGGAAAAATGAACAATAAAAACAGAAATTATGAAAAAAAACATGGCAAGATGCATGTTAAATTTTTTTGCCATTGTATTTCAGTTAAAATGGCCATCTTTTGTACTAGCAAATTGTCATGTATGTGAAATGATACAAATTATGAACATGACATGGCAGATGCATATTAAAATTTGCCATGGTATTTTAAAATTGTTCTTTTGTATAAGAGAATTGCCGTGTATGTGGAATAACAAAAAAAAATGGCCGGAAATTGCCATAGCAAAATGCAAATTCATTCTATCAAAATTGCCATGCGTTGTATAAGTGTAAATAATTTTGTACAACTCAGACGACAAAAAAATATGTTCCACTGGTGGTGTGAATGGCAAAAATGTTCATGGCAAATGCATATTAAACTCCTTTTCTTTTTTGAGCAAAATGCATATTAAACTTCTGTTCATGCTCAAGCGCATCCGACTCAGATCTAAGCCGGCCCAAACCGAAAACGGTCAGGCACAACCCAGCTGCCTTGTGTTGCACAAAAACATTGCTCAAAACCAAGAAAACAATACGAAAAAGAATTTACAATAGTTTTGCTCACACAAACTTTGTGTGTTCAGAAAAAATATATTCATATAACCAATTTTTTCTGAATTTTCCGTGGTAAAAAAAGAAATCTCCAATAGTTTAAAAAATTGCCATATGTACAAATCAAAAAAATTCACAGAGTTGCCTAGTGACATTAAAACAAATTCTAGAAACTACCATGTTTTGGTAGAATTGTGCTTTGAAAATGACATGAGACCGTAAGAAAAAGAATTTGAATTTGTCATGTGTGTGGCACAACAATCTTATGTTTCCATGAGAGCATTAATATTTTTAAACGATTTGCCATGTTTTGAGAAAAGGTGTTTTGAAAGACCTAAATTCGTCATCTTTATTAGAACCATTTTTTTATGAATTTTCCATGTGAGCATGAGAAAAATAAATCATGGCGAAAATGATTTTACAAAAAACCAAAATGTGTAGGTTTGCATGCCAACACGACTTAACTTTTTGCCATGGAGAAAAATGTGGTGGTGCCATGACAAAAGTTGTAATGGTTACATGGATAAAGTTATAAACACTTTTGCCATGGAAAATAATTTTAAATTATGATTTTACTTATTAACAATTTCCTAAGAAAATTGCCATGTGATTTTTGCAAAATTTGCCATGTCTCTTCACAAAAATTGCCATGTTACTAATTTGCCATGTGACCACGAGAGGAAAAAATCATGGCAAAAATGATTTTAAAAAGGAGTGTTGGTTACATGGCAAATGTGTTAACTTTTTGCCATGGCAAAGAGTTTAACGAGTTTGCCATGGTAATAAATGTGTTTATGGCATGGCAATGGATTAAATTTATTTAGTAATAAAGATAAAAAAAAAGTAAAATTGGCATCACGTAGAACACAAAAAAGTGTAGCATGTATTGTTTATTAAGAGTTGTCATGTTTCATAATGTAAGTTCGCCATGGTCCAAAAGAAAAGCAAAAACCAAATCCCATGAGTGGGTGAAAATTAAAATCGCCGTGGGTCTAAAGTAAATTTGCCATGGAAAATAAAGGTATATTTTTATGGAAAATGAAAAATAAGAATTTTCCATGACTGATAAGTATTAATTGCCATGGATGTATAAGTAAATTTACCATGACAATGAAGCTAAAATTGCCATGGCATAAACATGAAATAAAAACTTGCCATGGCAACAAAAAGGTAAATTTGCCGTGGCAAAATAAAAAGTAAAAATTTGCCATGCAATAAAGTAAAATTGCAATGGCTATAGAAGTAAACTTACCATGCTATGGAGTAAACTTGCGATGTTCTTATAAAAGGTAATATGTTCTACGGAGTAAACATAGAATTTCCACATTGACATTACAAAGGTTTATATTGTTACCCATGTTTTGGAAAAATAATGCTAGTGAATTTTCCATGCGACTAGATATGAATTTGCCATGTAACAACAAATTTCTTAAACTTCCTACAAATTAATGGGTAATCACCATGTCCGTCATTTACTGTATAAAAATTGATGGCAACTTTCAGTACCATGCATATGAGTCCAGCATCAAATGTTTTGCCATGGCAAATATGGCAACAACTAATATGTTCTCTACTCTAATATTTTTCCTAATAGTTTATAGGCATTTTATCTTAATAATTTTCCATGCGTTATTAGTAGTGATTACGAAGAAATGGTACTAACACTAGAGTACAATGGTAACAGAGAAAATGATAGGAGACTCAAATAGAGAGATCTCGAAGGCGTACTGCTTGTTAGCCTCGAAGTCGCCGGCCTTGACGCTGGCCAAAGGCCACAAAACCACCTTGCCGCGGTCTGAGACAAAGGTCAACTAGGTGCGGCCAAACGGCTTTGGCGAAGGTGACATCGCTCCCCATAGAGCACAACGCTATGGCGGCCTCAGCAAACCACTGCATGAGCTTCACGCTACAGCCATGTGTGGAGAACAAAAAACCTTGAAAGTTGCTATATACTTCCTCCGTTCCATAATATAAAATCATTTTTTAAGCAATGAAAGGAGTACTAGATTTAATACTTACCATGATCCAACACTGCTGCAATGCATTACTAGCCTAAGAAAAAATTGGGTACATAACAGAAGTTATTATGCATCATTCAACTAAAAAGTGTTTGACAGCTAAAAAACAAACGTGTTCGAGGGAGGGAAGAAAAATGGCTAACTAAAGGATCCACTATCTCTTAGAGCATTTACAATCAAATCTGACAAATTCGACCTCTCAAACGCTCGCAGACGTGACGCGTTTGCGGACACTAACCGGCCAAGCCTCAAATTATCCTTTTCACAACTGAACACCTAAATTAGCATACCTCAAATCTATACAAATTCATCCAACTACATGAACGATGCATTTCACACATTGTACGGTTACTACATCACAGGATCTGCTCGTCGGACTACCCAAATTTTGCATGTTTGCCTATGATGGAGAAGATCATCCACGGCTTCCCTTGCCCTTCCCTGTGCCATTGTCGTCCTTCTCATAGAAGTACCGGTCGAAGACAAAGTATGGATCAAGTCAAATCTGCTCGTCACCACAGCTATCCGACCCGTGGTTGTCCTCCTTCTCCTCTTTGGGTGGCAATCTGGCCATGGCACGGATCGCCCCATTCTGCTCTCGGGTAAGGGTCTGGGTGTTCTTCCGCTGCCACTTCTTTACAATGCGGGCGCGAATGACTTCCTCCTCTTCGGTCGCCTCCGCCGCTGCCATGTCGGCAGCGAGACGGGCCTCCGCCGCCGCCATGTCGGCAATGAGGTGGGCCTCCGCCACCTTTATTCTTTCCTTCTCACACCCGACACACCGGTCCTAGTGGGACTCATACTTTGCTAGACGCGATGATGGGGAAGGGGAGTTTTGAAGGCTCCCGGGACCGCGATGATCTAGCCCCGGGGGATCCGAGCGCCCTATGCGCCGACGCTATGGAGTCGCGTCGGACAGGTCCTGCCATCGGCCGGGCGCTATCCTCCCGGGAGCGACAGAGTGCAACGTGGACAGCCATTGCCTCCTCCAACCCGCATGGGATGACACCCCAGTTGACGGATCTGGACTGTCGGAGTCAGATACGCTTCCTGCTTGAGAAGGCCGATGATTGCCAGATGGCAGATTGGGTGAGGGAGGGGTGTGAAGTAAAGTGGCTAGGTTGGTCTGGTGAGCGGATGGACATGAATATATGTGGGGTCGGGTGGGCCATCACTGGTCGGATCCAACTTGGCAGACGCACCCGGGCGCCTTCATATCTGCCTCATATTTGGGCTGGATATAAGGGGTGCTTGTCCAGCCGAGCGTTTGAGGCACCCGTCGGAGTCGAATTTTTGTGACTGGTTAGTGACTGGGCCGGCCGGCCGGGCGTTTGTGGCGCCCGTCTGGGTCGAATTTTTGTGACTGATCAATGATCGAGCCGGTCGTCCGGACGTTTGAGGCGCCCGTCTAGATCGAATTTTTGTGACTGGTCAGTGACAAGGCCGGCCGGCCAGGTGTTTGCGGCATCCGTCTGAGTCGAATTTTTATGACTGGTCAGTGACCGGACCAGCCGCCTGGCTGTTTTAGGCGGTTTTGAAGCGCTCGGTTGTAAACGCTCTTACACGAATATCACGAACAACAACAAAAGCAGTTGAGAAACTTTACAGTACGGTCATCACTGAACAAAAACAAATATAATGTGCTACCACAAAATGAATATATTTAGCAACGCCTACTAGCGATTAATCGTGTCGTGCGGTGGCATTACATTCGAAATCAACAGAAGGAGGCCCCGTGTCAAGCGGCGTGTGGCACCGCAAAAAAAGCCACAGTGATGGACATAAGTAATGGAGGTGGCTGCTGCCGGTGGCGCCGACATGAGTACGAGACGAGGATGGTGTCCTCGCGACAAGGTCGGCGCGGGCGAGTAGGCGGCGGTCAACCTCTCCCGCGACGGCACCTCGAGCTGGTCGGGCGGAGCTTGCGGACGTATGCGGACCTGGAGCGTGCCACCCTCTTCCTTCCCCGCTCGCATCAGCCATGATCGCCGCCAAGGTCTTCACCGACGACCGCTACAGCTTGATTGACGCATCAGTTCTGGTGGCGCTGCGAGGCAGCGCTCTTTCCACTGCTCGTCTCCGCCGCTACTCGCCTTGTCGCCGGTCTATGTGACCCGTGCCAAGGAGTGCTATTTTTAAAATAATATATTTTTTATTATTAATTTTTAGAAACATTATGCTGATTTTTTTAATAGTACATTGTCAGCCTTCTAATAGCCAACTGGATCTAGTCGCCCGACCGGTGGCCGACTAGTTCCTCCCGGCCAATCGGAGACCGGCAGCTGGCCTTTCGTCCACGTGGCGGCCGACCAGTGGCCAAGCCACGTCGTGTGCATCCCATCGGCTGGGGTCCAGCCTTGTCGGCCATCAGCAGGCCGGCAGGGTGTCGGCCCCGTGCCCACGCCCATTTCTTCCTCTTCGTATGCTCTTTCTTTGTTTTTTTCTTTTTCCCACTAAAAGACTCTCCCATTTGTACACCAAACTGAGCCATTTTTTGTTGATTTGCCACCGTGGATGCGTTGTGGAGTTGGGGGAGGCAAGGGAGACTTTGATCTACTGATGGGGTAGCTCGTGGTGGTCGTGGTGAGCATTTTGTTGAAGATTTTTTTAGCATATTTGGTGGTGGTTGTGGTGGTGTGGAGGTGGATGACACGTCTTCATGGTATCTACGTTTTCAAACTCTTTTGCCCTTGTTTTGGACTCTAATTTGCATGATTTGAATGAAACTAACCCGGCCTGACGTTGTTTTCAGTAGAATTGCCATGCTGTTATTTTTGTGCAGAAATAAAAGTTTTCGGATTGACCTGAGAATTTACGGAGAATATTTTTGGAATTAATAAAAATATTGGTGAAAGAATCAACCAGAGGGGACCCACCAAGCGACCACAAGGGTGGGGGGCGTGCCCTACCCTCTTGGGCGTGTCCCCTGGCTTGTGGGTCCCACGAAGCTCCACCGACATCAACTCCAACTCCATATATTCACTTCCGGTGAGAAAAACAAAGAGAAGGATTCATCGTGTTTTACGATACGGAGCCGCCGCCGCCTCCTGTTCTTCATCAGGAGGGCAGATCTGGAGTCCATTCGGGGCTCCGGAGAGGGGAAATCGACGCCGCCGTCATCATCAATCATCCTCCATCACCAATTTCATGATGCTCACCACCGTGCGTGAGTAATTCCATCGTAAGCTTGCTGGACGGTGATGGGTTGGATGAGATTTATCATGTATTCGAGTTAGTTTTGTTAGGGTTTGATCCCTACTATCCACTATGTTCTGAGATTGATGTTGCTATGACTTTGCTATGCTTAATGCTTGTCACTAGGGTCTGATTGCCATTAATTAAGATCTGAACACTTTATGTTTCGCTGAATATATTTGTGTTCTTGATCCGATCTTGCAAGTTATGGACACCTATTACGAGTTATGATCCGCATACCCCAAGGTGACAATAATTGAGATTCTTTCCGGTGATTACCGTAGTTTGAGGAGTTCATGTATTCACTAAGTGCTAATGCTTTGTTCCGGTTCTCTATTAAAAGGAGGCTTTAATATCCCTTAGTTTCCATTAGGACCCCGCTGCCACGGGAGGGTAGGACAAAAGATGTCATGCAAGTTCTTTTCAATAAGCGCGTATGACTATATACGGAATACATGCCTACATTATATTGATGAATTGGAGCTAGCTAATTATGTCTCACCCTAAGTTATAACCGTTGCATGTTGCATGTCATCCAACATAATTATCCATCACTGATCCATTGCCTACGACCTTTTCGCATATTGATCTTTGCTAAGTTACTTTTCTGTTGCTACTGTTACAATCATTACAAAACTGCTACTGTTACTTTTGCCACCGTTACCGTTACTTCCATACTACTTTGCTACTAAATACTTTGTTGCAGATATTAAGTCTTTTAGGTGTGGTTGTATTGATAACTCAGCTGTTAATACTTGATAATATTCTTTGGCTCCCCTTATATTGAATCAGTAAATTTGGGTTGAATACTCTACCCTTGAAAACTGTTGTGATCCCCTATACTTGTGGGTTATCAAGACCTTTTTCTAGAGCCGTTGCCGGGGAGTATAGCTCTATTCTCTAAGTCACCTGGGATTTATATTTGTTGATCACTATGAAGAATTTGAAAGATACCAAAACCAAGATCTATCCCTCTACTACGAGGAGAGGTAATGAACTGCCATCTAGCTCTGCACTTGATTCACCTTCCTTTTGAGTAAGCTTGCGACACCTACACCTGCTATTGATTCTGATATGTCGCATGTTATTGATGATGGTACTTCTGCTTTGAAGGATGCTACTAATTTGCTTGATAAAACTATGCCACTAGGTGAACTACTTGATGCACATCTTGCTAGAGTTAGAACTATTGATTATGCTGAAGATGATGATATTTCTGAAACTGATGAAATTATTGAAACTGAAAACTTTGAAACACCTGTTAGAACTAGCGCTCCTAGATATGAACTTCCTGTTATGCCTGAGGGTTATGTTATGGATGGAGAGGTATCTAGGGACTTTCTTGCTTGTAAGGATAGAGATGATCTTAAGAAATTATTATGCAAGTGGAAAGAAAATCTTTGAATTCTAGAATGCAAGATGATCCTAGGTTTGCTACTTCACCTATTTTTGTTACTGATAAGAATTATGAATTCTCTATCGATCTTGAGTTAATTACTTTGATTGAATCTGATCCTTTCCATGGTTATGAGTCTGAAACTGTCATGGCACATCTTACTAAATTGAATGATATAGCCGCCCTATTTGCTCATGAGGAAAAAATTCGCTATTACTATATTCTTAAATTGTTTTCTTTCTTGTTAAAGGGTGATGCTAAGTTATGGTTTATTTCTCTTGCTCCTGGTTGTGTGCGTAGTCCCCAGGATATGATTTATTACTTCTTTGAAAAATATTTCTCTGCTCATAAGAAACAAGTTGCTTTGAAGGAAATATTTAACTTTGTGCAAATTGAAGAAGAGAGTCTCCTACAAGCTTGGGGGAGGCTTCTTCAATTACTTAATGCTTTGCCTGATCATCCTCTCAAGAAAAATGAAATACTTGATATCTTTTATAATGGACTAACCGATGCTTCTAGGGACCACTGATACGTCTCCAATGTATCTATAATTTTTGATTGTTCCATGCTATTATATTACCCTTTTGGATGTTTATGGGCTTTATTTACACATTTATATCATTTTTGGGACTAACCTACTAACCGGAGGCCCAGCCCGTATTGCTGGTTTTTTTACCTATTTTAGTATTTCGAAGAAAAGGAATATCAAACGGAGTCCAAACGGAATGAAACCTTCAGGAGCGTGATTTTTGGAACGAACATGATCCGTAGAAGTTGGAGTGCAAGTCAAGCAACAAACGAGGCGGCCAGGAGATAGGAGGGTGCGCCCACCCCTCCTGGGCGCGCCCCTGTCTCCTGGGCCCCTCGAGCGGCCACCGACGTACTTCTTCCTCCTATATATACCTACGTACCCCGAAAACATCCAGGGAGCAGCCAAAACACAATTTCCACCGCCGTAACCTTTTGTATCCGCGAGATCCCATCTTGGAGCCTTCGTCGGTGCTCCGCCGGAGGGGGAATCGACCACGGAGGGCTTCTACATCAACACCATAGCCCCTCCGATGAGTTGTGAGTAGTTTACCATAGACCTTCGGGTCCATAGTAATTAGCTAGATGGCTTCTTCTCTCTTTTTGGATCTCAATACAATGTTCTTCCCCTCTCTTATGGAGATCTATTCGATCTAAACTCTTTTTGCGGTGTGTTTTTCGAGATCCGATGAATTGTGGGTTTATGATCAAGTTTATCTATGAGTAATATTTGAATCTTCTCTGAATTCTTTTATGTATGATTGAGTTATCTTTGCAAGTCTTTTCGAATTATCAGTTTGGTTTGGCCTACCAGATTGATCTTTCTTGCCATGGGATAAGTGCTTAGCTTTGGGTTCAATCTTGCGGTGTCCTTACCCAGTGGCAGAAAGGGTTGCATGGCACGTATTGTATTGTTGCCATCGAGGATAAAAAGATGGGGTTTATATCATATTGCTTGAGTTTATCCCTCTACATCATGTCATCTTTCTTAATGCGTTACTCTGTTCTTATGAACTTAATACTCTAGATGCATGCTGGATAGCAGTCGATGTGTGGAGTAATAGTAGTAGATGCAGGCAGGAGTCGGTCTACTTGTCACAGACGTGATGCCTATATACATGATCATGCCTAGATAATCTCATAATTATTCTCTTTTCTATCAATTGCTCGACAGTAATTTGTTCACCCACCGTAATACTTATGCTATATTGAGAGAAGCCTCTAGTGAAACCTATGGCCCCCGGGTCTATCTTTTATCATATTAGCTTTCAATCTACTTTTATTTGCCTCTTTACTTTTTGCATCTATATTATAAAATACCAAAAATATATTTATCTTATCATACTATCTCTATCAGATCTCACTTTCGAATGCAGCCGTGAAGGGATTGACAACCCCTTTATTGTGTTGGTTGCGAGTTCTTTGTTTGTTTGTGTAGGTGCATGGGACTTTTGAGGACCTCCTACTGGATTGATACCTTGGTTCTCAAAAACTAAGGGAAATACTTACGCTACTATTGCTGCATCACCCTTTCCTCTTCAAGGAAAACCAACGCAAGCTCAAGACGTAGCAAGAAGGATTTCTGGCGCCGTTGCCGGGGCGGTCTTCGCTCAATTCAAGACATACCAAGTACCCATCACAAACTCATCTTCCTCGCATTTACATTATTTGCCATTTGCCTCTCGTTTTTCTCTCCCCCACTTCACCCTTGCCATTTTATTTGCCCTTTCTTACCCAATCTCTCTCTCTCTTTTTCGCTTGCCCTTTTCTATTTGCTTGTGTGTTGGATTACTTGTTGCCATGGCGCAAGATAATACAAAATTGTGTGATTTCTCCAATACCAATAATAATGATTTCCTTAGTACTCCGATTGCTCCTCTTAATGATTTTGAGTCTTGTGAAATCAATACTGCTTTGCTGAATCTTGTTATGAAAGATCAATTCGCCGGCCTTCCTAGTGAAGATGCCGCTACTCATCTAAACAACTTTGTTGATTTGTGTGATATGCAAAATAAGAAAGATACGTATAATGATATTGTTAAATTGAATTTATTTCCGTTTTCACTTAGAGATCATGCTAAAGTTTGGTTTTCGTCTTTGCCTAAAAATAGTATTGATTCTTGGAACAAGTGCAAAGATACTTTTATCTCTAAGTATTTTCATCCCGCTAAGATTATCACTCTTAGGAACGATATTATGAATTTTAAACAACTTGATCATGAGCATGTTGCCCAACTTGGGAAAGAATGAAATTGATGATTCACAATTGTCCTACTCATGGTTTGAATTTATGGATTATCATACAAAAAATTTATGCCGGTTTGAACTTTGCTTCTAGAAATCTTTTAGATTCGGCCGCGGGAGGCACGTTTATGGAAATCACGTTAGGAGATGCTACAAAACTTCTTGATAATATTATGGCTAATTATTCTCAATGGCACACCGAAAGATCTTCTAGTAAAAAAGTGCATGCTATAGAAGAAATCAATGTTTTGAGTGAAAAGATGGATGAACTTATGAAGTTGTTTGCTACTAAAAATACTCCTCTTGATCCCAATGATATGCCTTTGTCTACTTTGATTGAGAAAAATTCCTCAAAGTTGATGATTTGGCTAGGAACGTTGATAGACTTTTGCTTGATGTTGATTCTCTTAAACTTAGATCTACTCCTCCTAAGCATAATATCAATGAGTCTCTCAAAGCAATGAGAATTTCCATTGATGAGTGCAAGGAAAGAACCGCTAGATTGCGTGCTAAGAAAGATTGCTTTGTAAAGGCGTGTTCTTCTAGTTTCCATGAAAATAATAATGAAGATCTTAAAGTTATTGATGTGTCCCCTATTAGATCTTTGTTTTGCAATATGAATCTTGATAATAATGGGACTGGAGATGAGTCAACTTTAGTTAGAAGGTGTCTCAAGAATTCGCAGTTTTTAGATCTTGATGCTAAATTTGGTAAAAGTGAGATTGGAGAGGTCATGACTTTAAATAGCATTGAACCCACTATCTTGGATTTCAAGGAATTCGATTATGATAATTGTTCTTTAGAAAGGTGTATTTCCTTGTTGCAATCCGTTGTTAATTCTCCTCATGCTTATAGTCAAAATAAAGCTTTTACCAAAGATATCGTTGATGCCTTGATGCAATCTTTTGATGAAAAACTTAATTTGGAAGTTTCTGTACCTATAGAACTTAATGATGAGTGGGAACCTCTATAAAGATTAAAATTAAAGATCATGAGTGTTTTGCTTTGTGTGATTTGGGTGCTAGTGTTTCCATGATTATGAAAACTTTATGTGATATTCTAGGTTTCCATGATCTTGATGATTGCTCTTTAAATTTGCACCTTGCGGATTCCACCATTAAAAAGCCAATGGGAAGGATCAATGATGTTCTCATTGTTGCAAATAGAAATTTGGTGCCCGTAGATTTTATCGTTCTTGATATAGATTGCAATCTTTCTTGCCCTATTATACTTGGTAGACCTTTCCTTAGAACGATTGGCGTGATTATTGATATGAAGGAAAGGAATATTAGATTCCAATTTTCATTCAAGAAAGGCATGGAGCACTTTCCAAGAAAGAAAGTCAAATTACCTTATGAAACTATCATGCGAGCTACTCCCTCCGTTCGGAATTACTCGTCCAAGAAATGAATATATCTAGATGTATTTTAGTTGTAGATACATCCGTTTTTTTCACAAGTAATTACGAACAGAGGGAGTACCTATGAATCAAGTGCCAAAGATGGCACTACTTAGATCTATCTTCACTTTTATGCCTAGCTAGGGGCGTTAAATGATAGCGCTAGTTGGGAGGCAACCCAATTTTCTTTGTGTTTTTTGTTTTTGTTCCTGTTTAGTAATAAATTTTGCATCTACTTTCTGTTTATATGTGTTTTCATGCTTTAATTAGTGTTTGTGCCAAGTAGAACCTATAGGATAACCTATGATGATAGTTGATTTGATTCTGCTGAAAAACAGAAACTTTGTGCTCACGAGAAAAAACTTCTATAAATCACAGAAACGAGCTTTTGCATTGATTCTTTTTGCTGCTGATCAATAAACAAATTTTACAGTACGTCCTATTTTTGTAGGATTTTTAGAGTTCCAGAAGTTTGTGTTAGTTACAGATTGCTACAGAATGTTCTGTTTTTGACAGATTCTGTTTTTCGTGTGTTGTTTGCTTATTTTGATGCATCTATGGCTAGTAAAATAGTTTATAAACCATACATAACTTGGAATACAGTAGGTTTAACACCAATATAAAAAAAGAATGAGTTCATTACAGTACCTTATGTGGTGGTTTTCTTTTCTTTCACTAACGGAGCTTATAAGATTTCCTATTGAGTTTTGTGTTGTGAAGTTTTCAAGTTTTGGGTAAAGCTTTGATGGACTATCGAATAAATAGTGGCAAGAGCCTAAGCTTGGGGATGCCCATGGCACCCCAAGATATTCAAGAATAGCCAAAAGCCTAAGCTTGGGGATGCCCCGGGAAGGCATCCCCTCTTTCGTCTTCGTTCATTGGTAACTTTACTTGGAGCTATATTTTTATTCGCCACATGATATGTGTTTTGCTTGGAGCGTCGTGTATTATATTAGTCTTTGCTTTTTAGTTTACCACAATCATCCTTGCTGTACACATCTTTTGGGAGAAGCCTACTTGATTTGAATTTATTAGAATATGCTATGTGCTTCACTTATATCTTTTGAGCTAGATAGTTTTTGCTCTAGTGCTTCACTTATATCTTTTAGAGCACGACGGTGGCTTGATTTTATAGAAATTGCTAGTCTCTCATGCTTCACTTATATTATTTTGAGAGTCTTTTTGAACAGCATGGTATTTTCTATGGTTATAAATTGGTCCTAGAATGGTAGGCCTGTTGGAAATATGCCCTAGAGGCAATAATAAAATGGTTATTATTGTATTTCCTTATTCATGATAATTGTCTATTATTCATGCTATAATTGTATTGATAGGAAACTCAGATACATGTGTGGATACATAGAAAACACCATGTCCCTAGTAAGCCTCTAGTTGACTGGCTCGTTGATCAATAGATGGTTACGGTTTCCTGACCATGGACATTGGATGTCATTGATAATGGGATCACATCATTAGGAGAATGATGTGATGGACAAGACCCAATCCTAAGCCTAGCACAAGATCGTGTAGTTCGTATGCTAAAGCTTTTCTAAATGTCAAGTATCTTTTCCTTAGACCATGAGATTGTGCAACTCCCGGATACCGTAGGAATGCTTTGGGTGTACCAAACGTCACAACGTAACTGGGTGGCTATAAAGGTGCACTACGGGTATCTCCGAAAGTGTCTGTTGGGTTGGCACGAATCAAGACTGGGATTTGTCACTCCGTGTGACGGAGAGGTATCTCTGGGCCCACTCGGTAGGACATCATCATAATGTGCACAATGTGATCAAGGAGTTGATCGCGGGATGATCTGTTATGGAACGAGTAAAGAGACTTGCCGGTAATGAGATTGAACAAGGTATCGGGATACCGACGATCGAATCTCGGGCAAGTACTATACCGGTAGACAAAGTGTCACGACCGGTTTTCCAATAAAAGGCTTATTGGGAAACCGACCTTTATATAGACCAGTATAGGAAAAATCCTCCTTACTGGTAGACAAATCCTTGATACAGAAATCCAGTAGTACTAAATATTATATAAGGTTGAGCTGAGGTTGCTCAACAATTTATTACAAGCACGCCAATATTATACATAAGGGCGAATATGACACAAGGGTGTGGTGGCATACTACTGACTCGTAATAAAAGTGGTGGTGGATATGTCACAGTGAAGTGGGTGACATGACTCCTAATCCTGCAGCTCATCGAGCGTCAAAGTGAGGCTCGGTGATTTTATTTGGGTAGCAGAAGCATATATGATACAAGTGACCAAATCCAGGATCGCACGGGACTGACTGGGACTCCTCTAGGCGTCGGACTCGCTATCGTACTCTTCATCCATGAGATCGCCTTCGTCAACATCTGGCCAAATCAACAAGCCAGGTGAGTACTTTGAATGTACTCGCAAGACAGTTCGGACATAAGTTATAACAAATGCAAACATGATGCACCATGAGCAGTTAGCAATGCACACTCAAAAAATAAATTTGCACGACATGTTAAATAAAAAGGAAGTCAGGCGGTAGTCCTCCCGAAATCCCAAAAATAACCCAAAACCGATCGGGTGTCTGAAGCGATGCCTCGAAAGGTAAAAATAAATTAACATACCTCAGTCGGGCGTATGAGCGACACCGCATAAAGGGCTTATATTGAAATGTAAATGACAGTGCGTGCCACAGTTGGACATCTATGCGACATCTCGGAAAGGGCTTATAATGAAAATAAATAACATTGATGCCACAGTCGGACGTCTATGCGACATCTCGGAAAGGGCTTATAATGAAAATAAATAACAGTGATGCCACAGTCGGATGTCTGAGCGACATCCCATGAAGGGCTTATATCGAAAGTAAATAGCAGGTGTGCCACAGTCGGACGTCTACACGACATCACATAAAGGGCTTATATTGAAAGTAAATAGCAAGAGTGCCACAGTTGGACGTTTGAGCGACATCACAAAAAGAGCTTATATTTCATCATTCATATTCAATAAATTCATGAAGTTAAATCACTCCAAGGAAATACTGAGTACATAATAATAAACGGGTTAGTCCATCCACATGAGTATCATTTAACCGGACTTAACACTCATGATTGCTCACCGGAGATTTGTCACTGGGACTGACACTGAGACTGACAAAGATAGGTTGGACACAGTCCTTGACCATGGACACGGTTACTCGAATGATCTTGACTCTGCAGAGTTTGCACTATTTAACCACAACCAACGGATTTCAGTAGTCACGAAGGACTAGTTCCGTTTATGGTATTTCGGTAGAAACACATCTAACCAGTACACACCCATTCCACCTCACGATCCCAGGAATCACCCTAGGCAATGTTCAAGAAAACTTTGAGACGGGGAGGACACAACCTCGAATAGCATGGGATCAAATTTATATTCGCGCGCTCTAAGGGGTGCCCCCCTCTCGGTCCCAACCGGGAACACCGATGCCCCCTGACCGGATGACTGGCTTTAATCCAGGGCCATGGAACCCTCATCACGGCCTCCCTATTTGGTGTGTACGAGGAAAGCGGTTTGCAACTTACTAAACCATATTCTTTGCAGAAAACATGTGGTAGAACAAAAAAGAAATGGATGGTAACGGGACTTGATCCACGTTGACACTGGAGTTAAATGGTTTGGCATAAGACTGGCATGCTTCAACACTGCCATCTTACCACCTCTCATGTCACCACATGATCATGTAAACTCACATCAAATAACATATGGAGTTTCGAAGCTCACTTGCATCAGCTTTGCATGCAATATAACACTTACTGCTATGCATATAAACATGCATGAACTAACTACTCAATGCAAACATGCAAAACACTCATCATATCAAAGGTTCAAACATGCTTGCCTGGTTCGGAGTAGTCGGAGTCTAGCTCGGTGAAGTTCGCGGTTCCATCACCTCCTCCGGTATCTACGGTATAAAGAAAATACGCACTAACGTAAATACCGTGTGTGCACAAAAAGTGTTCCACATATTTTTCAAATAAATCTGATAAAAAAACTAGACAGAAAAATAAAGATGACAGAAAAAGAATCAATCAAAAATCATTTTCTGTTTAGAAGTTATTAAAGTTTTAGTCCAGGGACTTGTCTGTAATGAAACAAAAAGTTTCCAGGGGGTAGAACAGAAAAAGGCAGAAAAAACGTTTCATATTCAAAGCGTATTTGCCCGAAGGCGTTTTCCAAAAAAAAGGTTCGAATATAATAGAGAGGCTGACGAGGGGGTCCCATTCGTCAGGTTTAAAAGTTTGAGAGAGAAAAACAGAGCGCACCGGAGCCTAAAGCTTGCGGTGGTCGCCGGCGACGATCCACGGTGAGTTAGGAGGAGCGGAGGGTACCTATGGATTCAAGGTGCTCTCCCGCGTTTGTGGGTGGTGGAGTTGGTCGTCGGCGAGCCCCACGTCGATGGCGGCCTTCACTCCGGCGGATGGCGGCTCGGGCGTCGGTGGATCTCGCCGGGGAGGGCTGCAAGTTTCAAATTGGGGCGTGGGTTAGTGGACTGGGTGCACTAGGATGCCACTGGTACAACATGAGAGGCGGGGTGCACGCACTTGAGCTAACCTTGCCGGAGCCCGAAGCGGATCGAGGTGGCCGGAGTCGGAGGAGAAGGCCTCCTCAGGGTCCTCCTAGTGGTCGGGTGCAGTCCTGGAGAGATGGAGGGAGTGGTGCTAGTCAAAGGCGAGCTCGAGGTGGCTATTTATAGCCGGCCCGAGGCGGTTGCCGAGAACGGGATAGCTCCGGCGGTGATTACGGCGAGGTAGTGGCCGAACAGGGGTTTTAGGTGGCTGGGCAACAACGTGATGATCCACTGGTTCCATTCAAACGCTAACCTCAGTTGGATTAGACCTGCTCCACGGTTTCGAAGGAACGGCGCTTCGCGGGCCCGTCGGCGGCAGAGAGCACACTTTGTGCTTGCCAGGCCATGGCGACGGTGCTATGGTGCGTGCAGGGGAGGGGGTGGCCATGTGGAGGCCCCGCGTGGCTTGGGCGGCGCTGGACGGCGCCGAAAGGCGGTGCTGGTCCCTGCTGGCCGCCATGGGTGGCTCTGCCACCGCAGAAGCTGCCGGTGTCGGCGGGACACGTCACCACCAACAATGGCGCCCGTCCAAAGGACCATGCGGCGCTCTGGATAAGAAGAAGGAGCAGTGTGCATGGCGCCAGAGTGGGCAATGGTGAGATCGATGCCGTGTCTCTGAAGAAAACGACACTGACGGTCGAAACAGAAACACTGAACTCTGAACATGTACAGCAATAGTGCAGGCCAGGTGTTTGATGAAATGATTTTGGCATGTGGGGTAATTTTCTGGGGCTGATCTTTTGTGAGGTGACCACTCAATGCACCTAGAGGCTGCATGATTTATCCCAGAATTTTTGGAGAAGAGAAATGTTGAATTTCACCAAAAATGATAAATCTGGTTCAAACTTGCAGTTAGCAAAACCTGAAAATTTTGAACTGTGGAAGAGTGGATCTTGATGGATCTAGGTTGGGGGTGCTAAGGACTAGTCAGAGGAGTTGGTTTGGGATCAAAGCTCAAAATAATTCAGGTACTTCCTTTGTAACCCACCTAGGTCCAAAATAAAAGACAGAAATGGTTTTGGGGATAAAATAGGTGGAATAAAAATCAAGAATGGGGTTGAACTTGATAGAATTGGATATTTGACCTGACCCAAAGTGGAGGGAGAGGTTTTGGAGGAAAATTTTAACATGAGGCATGGTGAAAGAGGATGGTTGGAATAAAAGGAATAAATCCAAAAACCCTAAGGATTTCTTTTTAATAGAAAAACTTTCAAAAATAAATTGTGATGGGTCACACCAATGAAAAGCCTTCAAAGCCAAACATCAAGGTTGAGGATGACCCAAAATAAAAATAAGGGAAAATATTTGAGAAGGAGAGTGTTTTTAAAAGATTTTGAATAGCCTCCTTCAAATAAAACAAAGGATTTGCTGAAAACCAAATAAATTTTTTTGGAGTGTCACAACACCTACCCCCTTAGGAAAAATCTCGTCCCCGAGATTTCATCTGATCCTCAAATAGGTGTGGGTGTTCTGTCCGAAGAAAATCCTCTCTTTCCCATGTTGCTTCATTCTCGGTGTGATTGCTCCACTGAACTCTGAAAAACTTGATTGTTTTCTGACGGGTCCTCCTTTGAGACTCCTCCAATATTTTTATTGGACGTTCCCTGTAGGTGAGGTCTGGTTGCATGTCAGTGTATTCATGGGATACATGCTTCTCTGGGTTGCTTACGCACTTCCTCAACTGTGATACGTGGAACACGTCATGGACGTCTGACAGTTCTTCGGGTAGGTCTAGCTGGTAGGCTACTGTGCCTCTTCGTGCAACTACACAGAAGGGTCCGATGAATCTTGGTGCTAGCTTTCCTTTAACCTTGAATCGTTCTAGGCCCCTCATAGGTGATACTCGTAGGTACACATACTCACCGGGTTCAAAATTGACTCCCCGATGTTTTCGATCGTAATAACTCTTCTGTCGGCTTTGAGCTGTCTTGAGTCGGTCCCTGATTAGCTTAACCTTCTCCTCAGCCTCCTTGAGCATGTCTGGGCCGAAGATACGACTGTCTCCGGTCTCTGACCAATTTAGTGGGGTACGACATCTCCGCCCGTACAAGGCTTCAAAAGGTGCCATTTGTAGGCTGGCTTGGTAACTGTTGTTGTATGCGAACTCGGCATATGGCAAGCTTTCTTCCCAACTGGTTCCATAGGTGAGGACACACGCTCTCAGCATGTCCTCTAGTATTTGGTTTACCCGTTCAGTTTGTCCATCAGTCTGGGGGTGGTATGTCGTATTGAATGCTAGTTGAGTTCCCAGGGCTTGTTGTAATTGATCCCAAAATCTAGAGACGAATTGTGTGCCTCTGTCAGATATTATATTCTTTGGAACTCCATGCAGACAGATGATACGGGAGAGATAAAGCCTGGCAACCTTCTGAGTGGTGTGAGTTGTCTTCACTGGGATGAAATGTGCCACCTTAGTCAGTCTATCTGTGATGACCCATATGGCATCATTTCCATATCGTGACCGGGGTAGTCCGACAATAAAAGTTCCAATCTCGTCCCATTTCCACTCGGGTATCTTGTTTGGCTGTAATAGTCCGGCTGGTTTCTGGTGCTCGGCCTTAATGCGTTGGCATGAATCACAACATGCAATGAATGTGGCTATGTCCCTTTTCATACCGTGCCACCAAATATTTTCCTAAAGGTCCTTGTACATTTTGGTTCCTCCAGGATGGATTGAATATGGAGCGGTGTGGCCTTCAGCTAGAATTTGCTGTTTAAGGTCCTCGATATTTGGTACGCAAAGCCTATCTTCGTACCACAATATTCCCTGCTCGTCTATGACGAATTCTGAGGCCTTGCCCAAACTCACTTTCCTTTTTATGCCTTCAATGCTGGGGTGTCCACGCCGAGCCTCCTTAATCTGTTCTATCAGGGTAGGTTGTATTTCCAAGTTCGACACATTGCCTTCGGTGACCATCACCAAGTTGAGTTTAGCAAACTCCTGCTGAAATTCAGGTCTCAAATTTGGTAGACTATCATTGCCCGAGCTGGGGTTCCGACTAAGAGCATCCACCACTACATTTGCTTTTCCTGGATGGTAGTGAATGCCAACATCATAATCTTTCACTATTCCAACCAGCGTCGTTGTTGCAAATTGAGTTCTGGTTGTGTGAAAATATATTTGAGGCTTTTATGGTCCGTATATATTTCACAATGATTTCCAAGCAAAAAGTGCCTCCACTCCTTGAGTGCATGAATGACTGCTGCCAACTCCAAGTCATGTGTGGGATAATTCTCTTCATGCTTCCGTAATTGCCTGGAAGCGTATGCGACTACTTTGCCTTCTTACATTAATACGCATCCGAGGCCCTTCCGGGATGCGTCACAATATACTTCAAAACTCTTGTGTATGTCTGGTATAACCAATACTGGTGTTGTTGTTAATTTCCTTTTGAGTTCTTGGAAAATTTTCTCGCAGGCTTCAGTCCATATAAACTTTTTATCCTTCTTGAGTAACTGCATCATTGGTTTTGCTATGGTGGAGAATCCTTCAATAAATCTTCGGTAATATCCTGCCATTCCCAGGAAACTTCACACATCTGTTACGCTGGCTGGTGGTTTCCAGCCAAGTACGGCCTTGACTTTTTCCGGGTCTACGGCAACACCTTCTTGGGTTAGCACATGGCCTAGAAAACCAACTTGTCTTAACCAAAATTCACATTTGCTGAACTTGGCGTATAACTGATGTTTCCTTAATTCTCCCAGTACAATGCTAAGATGTTCAACGTGCTCTTCTGGTGTCTTGGAGTATACCAGAATATCGTCAATGAATACCACAACAAATTTGTCCATAAATTTCATAAATACCTTGTTCATGAGGTGGACAAAATATACGGGGGCGTTTGTCAGTCCAAACGGCATTACTGTAAACTCATATAGTCCGTATCTTGAGGTAAATGCTGTCTTGGGAATATCTACTGTCTGTACTTTTAATTGATGATACCCCGACCTCAAATCAATTTTTGAGAAGACCTTGGCTTGTGCGAGCTGGTCAAATAAGTCATTTATCCGTGGCATTGGATATTTGTTTTTGATGGTGACCATGTTGAGTGCTCGATAGTCTGTACATAATCTTAGTGTCCCATCCTTTTTCTTGGCAAATAATACTGGTGAACCCCAAGGTGAGGAGCTGACTCGTATAAATCCTTTGTCCAGTAATTCTTTTATCTGCTTCTTTAATTCTACTAACTCAGAGGGTGCCATTCTATAGGGCTTCTTGTAAATGGGGGTGGTTCCAGGTGCTAGCTCAATGATGAACTCTATTTCCCGGTCTAGCGGCATGCCTGGTAGCTCTTCGGGAAATACGTCGGGGAATTCACATACCACTAGAACTTTGCTTAACTCTGAAATGTCCACCTTGTTCAACCTTGGTTGTCATGATATCTGTCTTTCCTGAGATGAAATTTTTATTGTCTTCCCGTGATGGTGGGTAAGAATCATAGTCTGGTTGAAGCAGTCAATAAATCCTTTGTTGGTGGTTAACAAGTCCATTCTTAGGATAACATCTAGTCCCTTATTTTCCAATACGATGAGGTTTGCATGAAACTTTAGTCCTTCAAGCTCAATAACCACACCTTGGCAGTAATTCTGAGTAACTTGCTTAATCCCAGGGGACTTGATGATCATGGATTTTTCCAAGGGAAGCATCAAAAAATCATTTTGCAAAGCAAATTTCTTTGAAATGAACGAGTGAGAAGCTCCAGAATCAAACAAAACCGTGGCAGGTATTGTGTTGACAAGGAACGTACCGAGTACGATATCCGGGGCATTCTGTACTTCCGCCCTGGTCACGTGGTTCAAGTGACCCTTCTTGTGACTGTTATTGGGGTTGAAGTTGTTCCGCTTGGGCGTTGAATTATTGCCACCGTTGTTCGGCTTGGGGGCCGAGTTTCTTGGCTTGGGACACTGCTTGGCATAGTGTCCTTCCTCTCCACAAGCGTAGCAAGTAACTCCTGGGTGATATGTAAAATCCTTGTCCCTCGCATGGAAATTTTTGTTTGGGCGTGAAACATTGGTTGTGGGTTTGTGTACCCCACTCTTCTGAAACTCCGTCTTGCTCCGGTGGTTGCGAGCAAGAGTAGTCTGGTCCCTTTTGCGCTTGAGAAAATCCTCCAAGCTGCGGCACTCATTTTCCAATGTAATAGCCTTATCCACCAGTGTTTTGAAATCTGGGAAGGTGTGTACGACCAGATGGCATTTATGTGCTGGTGCCAAACCGTCCAGGAATTTTTCCATCTTCTCGTTTTCAGTCATATGCTCTTCGTTGGCGTAGCGAGACAATAGAGTAAACTGACTGTTGTACTCAGTCACTGTCATGGTCCTCTGCTTGAGGTCATCAAACTCCCTCTTATTGAGCTTCATAATACTTCTGGGAATGTGCGCCCCACGAAAACCTTCTTTAAATTCCTCCCAGGTGATATCATTTTCATTGGGGTGCATGTGTAGGAAATTCTCCCACCATGATGCAGCCGCTCCAGTGAGATAGTGCGGTGCATATAGTACTTTCTCACGGTTTGAACACTGTGCAATAATTAATTTCCTTTCAATGTCTCGAAGCCAATCATCGGCCTCAAGAGGTTTGTCAGTATGAGAAAACGTTGGGGGACACGTCTTTTGTAGCTCAGAAAATTTGGATTGCTGCTGATACGGTCCACGGTGATTTCCCATATTGATGACTTGGTTCATCATTTCTTGATGTTGTTGCTGACTCTGCTCATAAAGGCGGCATACTTGAGAAAATGCTGCTTCATAGCCTTGCTGACTTGACTGTCCCTGTGTGAAATTGTTGCTTGTCTGCGTACCATAATTTTCTTCCGGCGGACTTGGCATAGAACGAGTCCAAGGATGAAACATTTTCTGCTCTGGGGTATTTTTTTGAAAAACTTATGATAAAAGCTGAGTGGCAAAAAATAATAATTTTGCAAGACAAATAAAATTTAAGAATTCCAACATTTTTCAAGAAAAACTTGATTGTGCATGGAGAAGGACCGCTCAGTACATATCTTACACGCAAGCCATAATTATACAATACATCACTCAGGATGTGCGTACACATTCCTGACATGTTATTTAGGCTAGTGCACTTCTCCCAGTTCCTACATGATGCGCACACAAACTACTTCTCACAACCTATATATATATAAACATATCATACAAGCTGACACACTGCACGGTTGCTAGGCGTACTCAGTCGGAGATGGTGAGGATTTCCCTCGGCCTGCCAAGGGTAAGGCCCAGTGATGCTGGAGACTCAACCTCCTCCTCTATAATAGGCTCCAGACGTGAAGGAATGAGCTGTGGAGCGGGTGCGGGTGCGGTAGGTGGTGCAGCTCTGACTGGAGTAGGAGCGATGACTCGGTCAAATTCTTCAGGAGTAGGCAGGCGGCGAGCAGTGGCGAGGGTGGCAGGTGTGTGGGATGCCGAGGACGAGACGTAAGTCAGTGGTGGTGCTGTATGGAGAAGCTCCCTCCTGTTGGTGGAACAGGTATGCACGACGGCCATACGAGCAGCCACAAGGCCGTCCACGAGGTTATCAAAAGCTGCCTCAAGTGCCTGGAGATATTCAACCAGCATCTCAATAGCCTCATCCCTCTCTCCCCTAGGGCAAGCGAATGCATAGTGACAGGTGTATGGCACGTGGCAGGGAAGGTAGCAGTAGCGACGAGTCTTCATTGAAGGAAGAACATCCCGAAGACGAGCTATCGCCTCACGGGCAGCCATTTGCATAGCATGCCTCTCCATAGGCATGGCTCTTCCCACAAACCAGAAGTGGCGTAACTCAACACGCCCTCCCTTGAATTGCACCGCGGCCTGGTGCATGGACAAACTGTCGTTGATCTTGTGCTGGTAGAGTGTGAACTCCGGACGAGTTGATGGCCCGATCGCGATTTTGACGATGGAGGCGAGAAGTTTGACGAACCCCTCAGGTACGTTGGTGAACACCTGTGACTCACAGTCATTGCCAGCCATCTACAAAAGTAGGCAAAAATTCTGAATAGTCAGATCATAAATTTACGCTGACTGTCAGAAAATGACTACAATTGCAAAATATTAAAATAGCACTTATTATGCTAATAGCCGATTAGCGATCGCACCTAGTGGCTTCCTACAGTCAGCCTGGCTTTGGTACCAAGTTTGTCACGACCGGTTTTCAAATAAAAGGCTTATTGGGAAACCGACCTTTATATAGACCAGTATAGGAAAAATCCTCCTTACTGGTAGACAAATCCTTGATACAGAAATCCAGTAGTACTAAATATTATACAGGGTTGAGCTGAGGTTGCTCAACAATTTATTACAAGCACGCCAATATTATACATAAGGGCGGATATGACACAAGGGTGTGGTGGCATACTACTGACTCGTAATAAAAGTGGTGGTGGATATGTCACAGTTAAGTGGGTGACATGACTCCTAATCCTGCAGCTCATCGAGCGTCAAAGTGAGGCTCGATGATTTTATTCGGGTAGAGGAAGCGTATATGATACAAGTGACCAAATCCAGGATCGCACGGGACTGACTGGGACTCCTCTAGGTGTCGGACTCGCTATCGTACTCTTCATCTATGAGATCGCCTTCGTCAACATCTGGCCAAATCAACAAGCCAGGTGAGTACTTTGAATGTACTCGCAAGACAGTTCGGACATAAGATATAACAAATGCAAACATGATGCACCATGAGCAGCTAGCAATGCACACTCAAAAAATAAATTTGCACGACATGTTAAATAAAAAGGAAGTCAGGCGGTAGTCCTCCCGAAATCCCAAAAATAACCCAAAACCGATCGGGTGTCTGAAGCGATGCCTCGAAAGGTAAAAATAAATTAACATACCGCAGTCGGGCATATGAGCGACACCAAATAAAGGTCTTATATTGAAATGTAAATGACAGTGCGTGCCACAGTTGGACATCTATGCGACATCTCGGAAAGGGCTTATAATGAAAATAAATAACATTGATGCCACAGTCGGACGTCTATGCGACATCTCGGAAAGGGCTTATAATGAAAATAAATAACAGTGATGCCACAGTCGGACGTCTGAGCGACATCCCATGAAGGGCTTATATCGAAAGTAAATAGCAGGTGTGCCATAGTCGGACGTCTACACGACATCACATAAAGGGCTTATATTGAAAGTAAATAGCAAGAGTGCCACAGTTGGACGTTTGAGCGACATCACAAAAAGAGCTTATATTTCATCATTCATATTCAATAAATTCATGAAGTTAAATCACTCCAAGGAAATACTCAGTACATAATAGTAAATGAGTTAGTCCATCCACAGGAGTATCATTTAACCGGACTTAACACTCATGATTGCTCACCGGGGATTTGTCACTGGGACTGACACTGAGACTGACAAAGATAGGTTGGACACAGTCCTTGACCATGGACACGGTTACTCGAATGATCTTGACTCTGCAGAGTTTGCACTATTTAACCACAGCCAACGGATTTCAGTAGTCACGAAGGACTAGTTCCGTTTATGGTATTTCGATAGAAACACATCTAACCAGTACACACCCATTCCACCTCACGCTGCCAGGAATCACCCTAGGCAATGTTCAAGAAAACTTTGAGACAGGGAGGCCATAACCTCTAATAGCATGGGATCAAATTTATATTCGCGCGCTCTAAGGGGTGCCCCCCTCTTGGTCCCAACCGGAAACACCGATGCCCCCTGACGGGATGACTGGCTTTAATCCATGGCCATGGAACCCTCATCACGGCCTCTCTATTTGGTGTGTACGAGGAAAGCGGTTTACAACTTACTAAACCATATTCTTTGCAGAAAACATGTGGTAGCACAAGAAAGAAATGGATGGTAACGGGACTTGATCCACGTTGACACTGGAGTTAAATGGTTTGGCATAAGACTGTGATGCTTCAACACTGCCATCTTACCACCTCTCATGTCACCACATGATCATGTAAACTCACATCAAATAACATATGGAGTTTCGGAGCTCACTTGCATCAGCTTTGCATGCAATATAACACTTATTGCTATGCATATAAACATGCATGAACTAACTACTCAATTCAAACATGCAAAACACTCATCATATCAAAGATTCAAACATGCTTGCCTGGTTCGGAGTAGTCGGAGTCTAGCTCGGTGAAGTTCGCGGTTCCGTCACCTCCTCCGGTATCTACGGTATAAAGAAAATACGCACTAACGTAAATACCGTGTGTGCACAAAAAGTGTTCCACATATTTTTCAAATAAATCTGATACAAAAACTAGACAAAAAAATAAAGATGACAGAAAAAGAATCAATCAAAAATCATTTTCTGTTTAGAAGTTATTAAAGTTTTAGTCCAGGGACTTGTCTGTAATGAAACAGAAAGTTTCCAGGGGGTAGAATAGAAAAAGGCAGAAAAAACGTTTCAGATTGAAAGCGTATTTGCCCGAAGGCGTTTTCCAAAAAAAAAAACGGTTCGAATATAATAGAGAGGCTGATGAGGGGGTCCCACTCGTCAGGTTTAAAAGTTTGAGAGAGAAAAATAGAGCGCGCCGGCGCCCGAAGCTTGCGGTGGTCGCCGGCGATGATCCACGGCGAGTTAGGAGGAGCGGAGGGTACCTACGGATTCAGGGTGCTCTCCCGCGTTTGTGGGTGGTGGAGTTGGTCGTCGGCGAGCCCCACGTCGACGGCGGCCTTCACTCCGGTGGACGATGGCTCGGGCATCGGTGGATCTCGCTGGGGAGGGCTGCAAGTTTCAAATTGGGGCGTGGGTTAGTGGACTGGGTGCACTAGGATGCCACTGGTACAATGTGAGAGGCGGGGTGTACGCACTCGAGCTAATCTTGCCGGAGCTCGAAGCGGATCGGGGCGGCCGGAGTCGGAGGAGAAGGCCTCCTTGGGGTCCTCCTAGTGGTCGGGCGCAGTCCTGGAGAGATGGAGGGAGTGGTGCTGGTCGAAGGCAAGCTCGGGGTGGCTATTTATAGTCGGCCCGAGGCGGTTGCCGAGAACGGGATAGCTCTGGCGGCGATTACGGCGAGGCCGTGGCCGGACGGGGGTTTTAGGTGGCTGGGCAACAACATGATGATCCACTGGTTCCATTCAAACGCTAACCTCGATTGGATTAGACCTGCTCCGCGGTTTCGACGGAACAGCGCTTCGTGGGCCCATCGGCGGCAAAGAGCACACTCTATGCTTGCCAGGCCACGACGACGGTGCTGCGGTGCGCGCAGGGGAGGGGGTGGCCACTCGGAGGCCCCGGGTGGCTTGGGCGGCACTGGACAGCGCCAAAAGGCGGTGCTGGTCCCTGCTGGCCGCCACGGTGGCTCTGCCACCGCAGAAGCTACCGGCGTCGGCGGGACACGTCACCACCGACGATGGTGCCTGTCCAAAGGACCATGCGGCGCTCTGGATAAGAAGAAGGAGCAGTGTTCATGGCGCCAGAGTGGGCAATGGTGAGATCGACGCCGTGTCTCTAAAGAAAACGACACTGACGGTCGAAGCAGAAACACTGAACTTTGAACATGTACATCAACAGTGCAGGCCAGGTGTTTGATGAAATGATTTTGGCATGTGGGGAAATTTTCTGGGGCTGATCTTTGGTGAGGTGACCACTCAATTCACCTGGAGGCTGCATGATTTATCCCAGAATTTTTGGAGAAGAGAAATGTTGAATTTCACCAAAAATGATAAATCTGGTCCAAACTTGCAGTTAGCAAAACCTGAAAATTTTGAACTGTGGAAGAGTGGATCTTGATGGATCTAGGTTGGGGTTGCTAAGGAATAGTCAGAGGAGTTGGTTTGGGATCAAAGCTCAAAATAATTCAGGTACTTCCTTTGTAACCCACCTAGGTCTAAAATAAAAGACAGAAATGGTTTTGGGGATAAAATAGGTGGAATAAAAACAAGAATGGGGTCGAACTTGATAGGATTGGATATTTGACCTGACCCAAAGTGGAGGGAGAGGTTTTGGAGGAAAATTTTAACATGAGTCATGGTGAAAGAGGATGGTTGGAATAAAAGGAATAAATCCAAAAACCCTAAGGATTTATTTTTAATAGAAAAACTTTCAAAAATAAATTGTGATGGGTCACACCAATGAAAAGCCTTCAAAGCCAAACATCAAGGTTGAGGATGACCCAAAATAAAAATAAGGGAAAATATTTGAGAAGGAGAGTCTCTT
Source organism: Triticum dicoccoides (assembly GCF_002162155.2). NCBI lineage: Eukaryota > Viridiplantae > Streptophyta > Magnoliopsida > Poales > Poaceae > Triticum > Triticum dicoccoides. The sequence goes on along the minus strand of NC_041381.1, from coordinate 567,871,123 downwards.
TAAAAGATTTTGAATAGCCTCCTTCAAATCAAACAAAGGATTTGCTGAAAACCAAATAAATTTTTTTGGAGTGTCACACAAAGGGAATTGTATACGGGATTGATTGAATCCTTGACATCGTGGTTCATCCGATGAGATCATCGTGGAACATGTGGGAGCCAACATGGGTATCTAGATCCCGCTGTTGGTTATTGGCCGGAGAGTTGTCTCGGTCATGTCTGCATGGTTCCCGAACCCGTAGGGTCTACACACTTAAGGTTCGATGACGCTAGGGTTATAGGGAATAGATATACGTCGTTATCAAATGTTGTCGGAGTCCCGGATGAGACCCCGGACGTCACGAGGAGTTCTGGAATGGTCCGAAGGTAAAGATTTATATATGGGAAGTCCTGTTTTGGTCACCGGAAAGGTTTCGGGTGCTGTCGGTAACGTATCGGGACCACCGGGAGGGTCCCGGGGGTCCACCAGGTGGGGCCACCGGCCCCAGAGGGCTGCATGGGCCAAGTGTGGGAGGGGACAAGCCCCAAGTGGGCTGGTGCACCCCCACCAGGGCCCAAGGCGCCTAGGGTTGAAAACCCTAGGGGAGGGGGCGCCTCCACCTTGCTTGGGGGGCAAGTCTCCCCCTCCTAGCCGCCGCCCCTCCCCTCTAGATGGGATCTGGAGGGGGCCGCCCCCCTCTCCCCTTCCCCTATATATAGTGGGGGTTTTGGGGCTGCCGAGGACATGAGTTTTTCCTCTCCCTAGCGCAGCCCTACCTCTCTCCCTCCTCATCTCTCGTAGTGCTTGGCGAAGCCCTGTTGGAGTACCGTGCTCCGCCACCACCACCACGCCGTCGTGCTGCTGCTGGATGGAGTCTTCCCCAACCTCTCCCTCTCTCCTTGCTGGATCAAGGCATGGGAGACGTCACCGGGCTGCACATGTGTTGAACACGGAGGTGCCGTCCATTCGGCATTAGGATCTTCGGTGATTTGGATCACGACGAGTATGACTCCCTCAACCCCGTTCTCTTGAACGCTTCCGCTTAGCAATCTACAAGGGTATGTAGATGCACTCCTCTCTCTTGTTGCTAGTCTCTCCATAGATAGATCTTGGTGACTCGTAGATTTTTTTTGAATTTCTGCTACGTTCCCCAATAGTAGTATCAGAGCTAGGTCTATGCGTAGATTCTTTGCACGAGTAGAACACAAAGTAGTTGTGGACGATGATTTGTTCAATTTGCTTACCGTTACTAGTCTTATCTTGATTCGGCGGCATTGTGGGATGAAGCGACCCGGACCGACCTTACACGTACTCTTATGTGAGACAGGTTCCACCGACTGACATGCACTTGTTGCATAAGGTGGCTAGGGGGTGCCAGTCTCTCCCAGTTTAGTCAGATCGGATTCGATGAAAAGGGTCCTTATGAAGGGTAAATAGCAATTGGCATATCAAGTTGTGGTTTTTGCGTAGGTAAGAAACGTTCTTGCTAGAAACCCATAGCAGCCACATAAAACATGCAAACAACAATTAGTGGACATCTAACTTGTTTTTGCAGGGTATGCTATGTGATGTGATATGGCCAAAAGAATGTGATGAATGATATGTGATGTATGAGATTGATCATGTTCTTGTAATAGGAATCACGACTTGCATGTCGATGAGTATGACAACCGGCAGGAGCCATAGGAGTTGTCTTAATTTATTGTATGACCTGCGTGTCATTGAACAACGCCATGTAATTACTTTACTTTATTGCTAAACCGTTAGCCATAGTAGTAGAAGTAATAGTTGGCGAGACATCATCATGGAGACATGATGATGGAGATCATGGTGTCATGCTAGTGACGATGATGATCATGGAGCCCCGAAGATGGAGATCAAAAGGAGCAAAATGATATTGGCCATATCATGTCACTTTTTGATTGCATGTGATGTTTATCATGTTTATGCATCTTATTTGCTTAGAACGACGGTAGTAAATAAGATGATCCCTCATTAAAATTTCAAGAAAGTGTTCCCCCTAACTGTGCACCGTTGCGAAAGTTCGTTGTTTCGAAGCACCACGTGATGATCGGGTGTGATAGATTCTAACGTTCACATACAACGGGTGTAAGCCAGATTTACACACGTGAAACACTTAGGGTGACTTGACGAGCCTAGCATGTACAGACATGGACTCGGAACACAAGAGACCAAAAGGTCGAGCATGAGTCGTATGGTAGATACGATCAACATGAAGATGTTCACCGATGATGACTAGTCCGTCTCACGTGATGATCGGACACGGCCTAGTTGACTCGGATCATGTATCACTTAGATGACTAGAGGGATGTCTATCTAAGTGGGAGTTCATTAGATGAACTTAATTATCCTGAACATAGTCAAAAGGTCTTTGCAAATTATGTCGTAAGCTCGTGTTTTAGTTCTACTGTTTTAGATATGTTCCTAGAGAAAATTTAGTTGAAAGTTGATAGTAGCAATTATGCGGACTGGGTCCGTAAACCGAGGATTGTCCTCATTGCTGCGTAGAAGGCTTATGTCCTTAATGCACCGCTCGGTGTGCTGAACCTCGAACATCGTCTGTGGATGTTGCGAACATCTGACATACATGTTTTGATAACTACGTGATAGTTTAGTAATGTTAAACGGTTTAGAATTGAGGCACCAAAGACGATTGCGAAATGTCGCGGAACATATGAGATGTTTCGAGGGCTGAAATTGGGATTTCAGGCTCGTGCCCACGTCAAGAGGTATAAGACCTCCAACGAGTTTCTTCGCCTGCAAACTAAGGGAGAAAAGCTCAATCATTGAGCTTGTGCTCAGATTGTCTGAGTACAACAATCACTTGAATCGAGTGGGAGTTAATCTTCCAGATGAGATAGTGATGTTTCTCCAAAGTCATTGCCACCAAGCTGCTAGAGCTTCGCGATGAACTATAACATATTAGGGATAGATATGATGATCCTTGAAATATTCGCGATGTTTGACACCGCGAAAGTTGAAATCAAGAAGGAGCATCAATTGTTGATGGTTAGTGAAACCACTAGTTTAAAGAAGGGCAAGGGCAAGAAGGGGTCATTCATGAAACAGCAAATCAGTTGCTGCTCCAGTGAAGAAACCCAGGGTTGAACCCAAACCCGAGACTAAGTGCTTCTGTAATGAGGGAACAGTCACTGAAGCAGAACTACCCTAGATACTTGGTAGATGAGAAGGCTGGCAAGGTTGACAGAAGTATATTGGATATGCATTGTATTAAATGTGTACTTTACTAGTACTCCTAGTAGCACCAGGGTATTAAGATACCGGTTCGGTTGCTAAGTGTTAGTAACTCGAAATAAAAGAGCTATGGAATAAACGGAGACTAGCTAAAGGTGAGATAACGATGTGTGTTGGAAGTGTTTCCAAAGGTTGATGTGATCAAGCATCGCCTGCTCCCTCTACCATCAAGATTGGTGTTAAACCTAAATAATTGTTATTTGGTGTTTGCGTTGAGCATAGACATGATTGGATTATGTCTATCGCAATACGGTCATTCATTTAAGGAGAATAATAGTTACTCTATTTATTTGAATAATACCTTCAATGGTCTTACACATAAAATGAATGGTTTATTGAATCTCGATCATAGTGATACACATGTTCATGCCAAAAGATATAAGATAGTGATGATAGTACCACATACTTGTGGCACTGCCATTTGAGTCATATTGGTATAAAAAGCTCCATGTTGATGGATCTTTGGACTCACTCGTTTTTGAAAAGTTTGAGACATGCGAACCATGTCTATTGGTATGTGCGCATGAAGAAACTCCATGCAGATGGATCGTTTGGACTCACTTGATTCTAAATCACTTGATACATGCAGATCATACCACATGGGCAAGATGACTGGAAAAGCCTCGTTTTTCAGTAAGATGGAACAAGAAAGCAACTTGTTGGAAGTAACACATTTTGATGTGTGCAGTCCAATGAGTGTTGAGGCATGTAGTGGATATCGTTATGTTCTTACTTCACATATGATTTGAGTAGATGTTGAGTATATTTACTTGATGAAACACAAGTCTGAATTATTGAAAGGTTCAAGTAATTTCAGAGTGAAGTTGAAGATCTTCGTGACAAGAGGATAAAATGTCTATGATATGATCATAGAGATGGATATCTGAGTTGCGAGTTTGGTACACAATTGAGAAAATTGTGGAAATTGTTTCATAACTAACACCGCCTGGAACACCATAGTGTGATGGTGTGTCCGAACATCAAAGATGCACCCTATTTGATATGGGGCATACCATGATGTCTCTTATCGAATTACCACTATCGTTCATGGGTTAGGCATTAGAGACAACCGCATTCAGTTTAAATAGGACACCACATAATTCCGTTGAGATGGCACCATGTGAACTATGGTTTAGAGAAACCTAAGCTGTCGTTTCTTGAAAGTTTGGGGCTGCGACGCTTATGTGAAAAAGTTTCATCCTGATAAGCTCGAACCCAAAGCGGATAAATACATCTTCATAGGACACCCAAAAACAATTGGGTATACCTCCTATTTCAGATCCGAAAGCAAAAGATTGTTTCTAGAAACGGGTCCTTTCTCGAGGAAAAGTTTCTCTCGAAAGAATTGAGTGGGAGGATGGTGGAGACTTGATGAGGTTATTGAACCGTCACTTCAACTAGTGTGTAGCAGGGCACGGAAAGTTGTTCCTGTGGCACCTACACCAATTGAAGTGGAAGCTGATGATATTGATCATGAAACTTCGGATCAAGTCACTACCAAACCTCGTAGGACGACAAGGACATGTACTGCTTCAGAGTGGTACGGTAATCCTGTCTTGGAGGTCATGTTGCTAGACAACAATGAATCTACGAGCTATGGAGACGCGATGGTGGGCCCGGATTCCGACAAATGGCTCGAGGTCGTAAAATCTGAGAGAGGATCCATGTATGAATACAAAGTATAGACTTTGGAAGAACTACTTGATGGTCGTAAGGCTGTTGGGTACAGATGGATTTTAAAAGTAAGACGGACAATGATGATAAGTATCACCATTAAGAAAGCTCGACTTGTCGTTAAGATGTTTTCCGACAAGTTCAAGGAGTTGACTACGATGAGACTTTCTCACTCGTAGCGATGCTAAGAGTCTGTTGGAATTATATTAGCAGTTACTGCATTATTTTATGAAATCATGCAGATAGGATGTCAAAACCATTGTTTCCTTGACGAGTTGCTTGAGGAAAGGTTGTATGTGATACAACCAGAAGGTTTTGTCAATCCTAAAAGATGCTAACAAGTATGCAAAGCTCCAGCAATCCTTCTAAGGACTGGAGTAAGCATCTCGGGGTTGGAATATACGCTTTGATGAGATGATCAAAGATTTTGGGTTTATACAAAGTTTATGAGAAACTCGTATTTCCAAAGAAGTGAGTGGGAGCACTATAGCATTTCTGATGAGTATATGTTGTTCACATATTGTTGATCAGAAATGATGTAGAATTTACGGAAAGCATATAGGGTTACTTGAAAAGTGTTTTTCAATGGAAAACCTGGATTAAGCTACTTGAACATTGAGCATCAAGATCTATAAGGATAGATCAAAACGCTTAATAGTACTTTCAAATGAATACATACCATGACAAAATTTCGAAGGAGTTCAAAGTAGATCAGCAAAGAAGGAGTTCTTGGCTGTGTTATATGGTGTGGGCATTGAGTAAGACTCAAGACATGACCACGGCAGAAGAAAGAGAAAGGACGAAGGTCGTCCCCTATGCTTCAGACGTAGGCTCTATAGTATGCTATGTTGTGTACCGCACCAGAAGTGTGCCTTGCCATGAGTCAGTCAAGGGGTACAAGAGTGATCCAGGAATGGATCACTGGATAGCGGTCAAACTTATCCTCAGTAACTAGTGGACTAAGGAATTTTCTCGATTATGGAGGTGGTAAAAGAGTTTGTCGTAAAGGGTTACGCCGATGCAAACTTTGACACTGATCCAGATTATTTTGAGTAGTAAACCGGATTTGTATAGTAGAACAGTTATTTGGAATAGGTCCAAATAGAGCGTGGTAGCTGCATCTAGGAGATGACATAGAGATTTGCAAAGCACACACGGATCTGAAAGGTTCAGATCCGTTGACTAATAACCTCTCTCACAAGCGAGATATGATCAAACCCCATGGGTGTCGATTCATTACAATCACATAGTGATGTGAACTAGATTATTGACTCTAGTGCAAGTGGGAGACTGTTGGAAATATGCCCTAGAGGCAATAATAAAATGGTTATTATTGTATTTCCTTGTTCATGATAATTGTCTATTATTCATGCTATAATTGTATTGATAGACAACACCATGTCCCTAGTAAGCCTCTACTTGACTAGCTCGTTGATCAATAGATGGTTACGGTTTCCTGACCATGGACCTTGGATGTCATTGATAACGGGATCACATCATTAGGAGAATGATGTGATGGACAAGACCCAATCCTAAGCCTAGCACAAGATCGTGTAGTTCGTATGCTAAAGCTTTTCTAAATGTCAAGTATTTTTTCCTTCGACCATGAGATTGTGCAACTCCCGGATACCGTAGGAATGCTTTGGGTGTACCAAATGTCACAACGTAACTGGGTGGCTATAAAGGTGCACTACGGGTATCTCCGAAAGTGTCTGTTGGGCTGGCACGGATTGAGACTAGGATTTGTCACAACGTGTGACGGAGAGGTATCTCTAGGCCCACTCGGTAGGACATCATCATAATGTGCACAATGTGATCAAGGAGTTGATCGCGGGATGATGTGTTATGGAATGAGTAAAGAGACTTGCCGGTAACGAGATTGAACAAGGTATTGGGATACCGACGATCGAATCTCGGGCAAGTACTATACCGGTAGACAAAGGGAATTGTATACGGGATTGATTGAATCCTTGACATCGTGGTTCATCCGATGAGATAATCGTGGAACATGTGGGAGCCAACATGGGTATCCAGATCCCGTTGTTGGTTATTGGCCGGAGAGTTGTCTCGGTCATGTCTGCATGGTTCCCGAACCCGTAGGGTCTACACACTTAAGGTTCGATGACGCTAGGGTTATAGGGAATAGATATACATCATTACCGAATGTTGTTCGGAGTCCCGGATGAGATCCCGGACGTCACGAGGAGTTCCGGAATGGTCCGGAGGTAAAGATTTATATATGGGAAGTCCTGTTTTGGTCACCGGAAAGGTTTCGGGTACTATCGGTAACGTATCGGGACCACCGGGAGGGTCCCGGGGGTCCACCGGCCCCAGAGGGCTGCATGGGCCAAGTGTGGGAGGGGACTAGCCCCAGGTGGGCTGGTGCGCCCCCCCACTAGGGCCCAAGGCGCCTAGGGTTGAAAACCCTAGGGGAGGGGGCGCCTCCACCTTGCTTGGGGGGCAAGTCTCCCCCTCCTGGCCGCCGCCCCTCCCCTCTAGATGGGATCTGGAGGGGGACGGCCCCCTCTCCCCTTCCCCTATATATAGTGGGGTTTTTGGGGCTGCAAGGACATGAGTTTTTCCTCTCCCTGGCGCAGCCCTACCTCTCTCCCTCCTCGTCTCTCGTAGTGCTTGGCGAAGCCCTGTTGGAGTACCGCGCTCCTCCACCACCACCACGCCGTCGTGCTGCTGCTGGACGGAGTCTTCCCCAACCTCTCCCTCTCTCCTTGCTGGATCAAGGCATGGGAGACGTCACCGGGCTGCACGTGTGTTGAACACGGAGGTGCCGTCCGTTCGGCATTAGGATCTTCGATGATTTGGATCACGACGAGTACGACTCCCTCAACCCCGTTCTCTTGAACGCTTCCGCTTGGCAATCTACAAGGGTATGTAGATGCACTCCTCTCTCTTGTGGCTAGTCTCTCCATAGATAGATCTTGGTGACTCGTAGGAAAATTTTGAATTTCTGCTACGTTCCCCAACAAGGCATCCAAGTCGGGTATAATAAAACTATCATAGGAAGTGAATTGGATGCTATGATCAATTTGATACTTGATAATTGTTTTGAGATATGGAGGTAGTGATATTAAAGTCATGCTTGTTGGGTGATTATGAATTTAAAGAATGCTTGTGTTGAAGTTAGCAAGTCCTGTAGCATGCACATATGGTTAAAGTTGTGTAACAAATTTGAAACATGAAGTGAACCTGGATTGTGCATCCTTATGAGTGGCGGTCGGGGATGAGCGATGGTTTTTTCCTACCAATCTATCCCTCTAGGAGCATGCGCGTAGTGCTTGATTTCTGATGACTCCTAAATTTTTGCAATAAGTATATGAGTTCTTTTGACTAATGTTGAATCCATGGATTATACGCACTCTTACCTTTCCACCATTGCTAGCCTCTTCGGTACCGTGCATTGCCCTTTCTCACCTTGAGAGTTGGTATAAACTTCGCCGGTGCATCCAAACCCCGTGATATGATACGCTCTATCACACATAAACCTCCTTATATCTTCCTCAAAACAGCCACCATATCTACCTATTATGGCATTTCCATAGCCATTCCGAGATATATTGCCATGCAACTTTCCATCGTTCCATTCATCATTGTCATGACATACTTTACTTTTGACATATTGCCATTGCATGATCATGTAGTTGACATCATATTTGTGGCAAAGCCACCATGCATAATTTTTTATACATGTCACTCTTGATTCATTGCACCATCCCGGTACACCGCCGGAGGCATTCATATAGATAATATCTTGTTTTAGTTTCGAGTTGTAGTTCATATGTTGTAATCAATGAAAGTGTGATGATCATCATTATTAGAGCATTGCCCAAAAAGAAAAAAGAAAGAAAAGAAAGGCCAAAAGAAAAAAAAGGAAAGGCCAAAGAAAAAAAATAAAAAGAAAAAAAAGAAAAAAAAAAGAAAAAAAAATAAAAAAAATAAAAAGGGGCAATGTTACTATCTCTTTTTCCACACTTGTGCTTCAAAGTAGCACCATGTTCTTCATGTAGTGAGTCTCATATATTGTGCTTCAAAGTAGCACCATGTTTTTCATATAGTGAGTCTCATATGTTGTCACTTTCATATACTAGTGGAAATTTTTCATTATAGAACTTGGCTTGTATATTCCTATGATGGGCTTCCTCAAATGCCCTAGGTCTTCGTGAGCAAGCAAGTTGGATGCACACCCGCTAGTTTTCTTTTGTTGAGCATTCATTTATAGCTCTAGTGCATCCGTTGCATGGTAATCCCTACTCCTCATGTTGACATCAATTGATGGGCATCTCCATAGCCCGTTGATTATCCTCGTCAATGTGAGACTTTCTCCTTTTTTGTCTTCTCCACACAATCCCCATCATCATATTCTATTCCACCCATAGTGCTATATCCATGGCTCACGCTCATGTATTGCATGAAGGTTTAAAAAGTTTGAGATTATTTAAGTACGAAACAATTGCTTGGCTTGTCATCGGGGGTGTAGAATTTGGGAACATCTTTGTGTGACGAAAATGAAGCATAGCCTAACTATATGATTTTGTAGGGATGAACTTTCTTTAGCCATGTTATTTTGAGAAGACATGATTGCTTTGATTAGTATGCTTGAAGTGTTACTATTTCTTTTATCAATATGAACTTTTATTTTGAATCATTTGGATCCGAACATTCATGCCACAATAAAGAAAATTACATTGAGAATTATGCTAGGTAGCATTCCACATCAAAAATTCTGTTTTTATCATTTACTTACTCGAGGACGAGTAGGAATTAAGCTTGGGGAAGCTTGATACGTCTCCAACATATCTATAATTTTTGATTGTTCCATGCTATTATATTACCCATTTTGGATGTTTATGGGCTTAATTTTACACATTTATATCATTTTTGGGACTAACCTACTAACCGGAGGCCCAGCCCGTATTGCTGTTTTTTTTGCCTATTTCAGTATTTCGAAAAAGGAATATCAAACGGAGTCCAAACGGAATGAAACCTTCGGGAGCATGATTTTTGGAACGAACATGATCCGAAGAACTTGGAGTGCAAGTCAAGCAACAAACGAGGCGGCCAGGAGATAGGAGGGCGCGCCCACCCCTCCTGGGCCTGCCCCTGTCTCCTGGGCCCCTCGAGCGGCCACCGACGTACTTCTTCCTCCTATATATACCTACGTACCCCGAAAACATCCAGGGAGCAACCGAAACACAATTTCCACCGTCGTAACCTTCTGTATCCGCGAGATCCCATCTTGGAGCCTTCGTTGGCGCTCCGCTGGAGGGGGAATCGACCATGGAGGGCTTCTACATCAACACCATAGCCCCTCCGATGAGTTGTGAGTAGTTTACCACAGACCTTCGGGTCCATAGTTATTAGCTAGATGGCTTCTTCTCTCTTTTTGGATCTCAATACAATGTTCTCCCCCTCTCTTGTGGAGATCTATTCGATGTAAACTCTTTTTGCGATGTGTCTGTCGAGATCCGATGAATTGTGGGTTTATGATCAAGTTTATCAATGAGTAATATTTGAATCTTCTCTGAATTCTTTTATGTATGATTGAGTTATCTTTGCAAGTCTCTTCGAATTATCAGTTTGGTTTGGCCTACTAGATTGATCTTTCTTGCCATGGGAGAAGTGCTTAGCTTTGGGTTCAATCTTGCGGTGTCCTTATCCAGTGACAGAAAGGGTTGCATGGCACGTATTGTATTGTTGCCATCGAGGATAAAAAGATGGGGTTTATATCATATTGCTTGAGTTTATCCCTCTACATCATGTCATCTTTCTTAATGCGTTACTTTGTTCTTATGAACTTAATACTCTAGATGCATGCTGGATAGCGGTTGATGTGTGGAGTAATAGTAGTAGATGCAGGCAGGAGTCAGTCTACTTGTCACGGACGTGATGCCTATATACATGATCATGCCTAGATAATCTCATAATTATTCGCTTTTCTATCAATTGCTCGACAGTAATTTGTTCACCCACCGTAATACTTATGCTATCTTGAGAGAAGCCTCTAGTGAAACATATGGCCCCCGGGTCTATCTTTTATCATATTAGCTTTCAATCTAGTTTTATTTGCCTCTTTACTTTTTGCATCTATATTATAAAATACCAAAAATATATTTATCTTATCATACTATCTCTATCAGATCTCACTTTTGCAAGTGGTCGTGAAGGGATTGACTACCCCTTTATTGCGTTGGTTGTGAGTTCTTTGTTTCTTTGTGTAGGTGCGTGGGACTTTTGAGGATCCTCCTAGTGGATTGATACCTTAGTTCTCAAAAACTGAGGGAAATACTTACGCCACTATTGATACATGATGTCTACTACACAACCTTCTTCTTGTAGACGTTGTTGGGCCTGCAAGTGCACAGGTTTGTAGGACAGTAGCAAATTTCCCTCAAGTGGATAACCTAAGGTTTATCAATCTGTAGGAGGCATAGGATGAAGATGGTCTCTCTCAAACAACCCTGCAACCAAATAACAAAGAGTCTCTTGTGTCCCCAACACACCCAATACAATGGTAAATTGTATAGGTGCACTAGTTCAGCGAAGAGATGGTGATACAAGTGCAATATGGATGGTAGATAAAGGTATTTGTAATCTCAAATTATAAAAACAGCAAGGTAACAAGTGGTAAAAGTGAGCGTAAACGGTATTGCAATAATAGGAAACAAGGCCTAGGGTTCATACTTTCACTAGTGCAAGTTCTCTCAACAATAATAACATAGATAGATCATATAACAATCCCTCAACATGCAACAAAGAGTCACTCCAAAGCCACTAATAGCGGAGAACAAACGAATAGATTATGGTAGGGTACGAAACCACCTCAATGTTATCCTTTCTGTTCTATCTATTCAAGAGTTCGTTGTAAAATAACATAGAGCTATTCTTTCCGCTCAATCCATCATAGAGTTCATACTATAATAACACCTTAAGACACAAATCAACCCAAACCCTAATGTCACCTAGATACTCCATTGTCACCTCAAGTATCCGTGGGCATGATTATACGATATGCATCACACAATCTCAGATTCATCCAACCAACACAAAGTACTTCAAAGAGTGCCCCAAAGTTTCTACCGGAGAGTCAAGAAAACATGTGCCAACCCCTATGCATAGGTTCATGGGCGGAACCCACAAGTTAGTCACCAAAACATATATCAAGTGTTCTCAAACAAAAGACTCAATCTGATAAGATAACTTCAAGAGGGAAACTCAATTCATCACAAGAGAGTAGAGGGGGAGAAACATCATAAGATCCAACTATAATAGCAAAGCTCGGGATACATCAAGATCGTGCCATAGAGGGAACACGAGAGAGAGATCAAACACATAGCTACTGGTACATACCCTCGGCCTCGAGGGTGAACTACTCCCTCCTCGTCATGGATAGCACCAGGATGATGAAGATGGCCACCGGTGATGGGATCCCCCTCCGGCAGGGTGCCGGAACAGGCTCCCGAGAGGTTTTTGGTGGCTACAGAGGCTTCTGGCGGCGGAACTCCCGATCTATCTTGATATTCAATGGTTTTAGGGTACGTAGGCTTATATAGGCGAAAGAAGTCGGTCGGGAGGTGCTCGAGGGGCCCACGAGACAGGGGGCACGCCCAGTTGGGGGGGGGGCGCCCCTATCTCCTGGCCTCCTCGAGGATCTTCTAGCGTGAACTCCAAGTCTCCAGGATCATAATCTTCCCAAAAATAACGCTGCCGAAGGTTTCATTCCGTTTGGACTCCGTTTGATATTCATTTTCTTCGAAATACTGAAACAGGCAATAAAACAGCAATATGGGCTGGGCCTCCGGTTAATAGGTTAGTCCCAAAAGTAATATAAAAGTGTATAATAAAGCCCATAATCATTCAAAACAGATAGTAAAATAGCATGAATGCTTCATAAATTGTAGATATATTGGAGACGTATCAGCATCCCCAAGCTTAATTCCTACTCGTCCTCGAGTAGGTAAATGATAAAAGAAAGAATTTATGAAGTGTGAATGCTAGAAGGTGCACAAGTTTGATCAATGATAATTTCAATCACCTTTTATAGCATGATTATATGTCATAACAGTAGTTCATCTCATAAAACTTTTCATGATCAAGTAACAAGCTATTCACATGTTAAAGCATAGACTATAAACTTTCTTGAAAACTAGCAAACTTCATTCTTAGTCATCAAACAATTGCAATTCTTCCTGTTTTTAGGAAGAGTCTATGTCAGAGCTTTGAATTATCAAACTTCACATACTCAACAATCATATAGTCTTCTACAATTGCTAACACTCACGCAATACTTGTGGTTATGAAGTTTTAATTGGACACAGAGAAAGATAGGGGCTTATAATGTTGCCCCCA
>NC_041381.1:567798268-567857315 GCF_002162155.2 Triticum dicoccoides | reverse complement strand
TATCAAGATCACCCTAACACAAAGTGCTTGCCAAAGGATAAAATGAAAAAGGGAAAGGTGAAGATCACTTTGACTCTTGCATAAAGTAAAAGACATAAATTAAAAGATAGGCCCTTCGTAGAGGGAAGCAGAGGTTGTCATGCGCTTTTAGGGTTGGATACACAAAATCTTAATGCGAAAGAACATCACTTTATATTGCCCCTTGTATATGGACCTTTATTATGCAGTCTGTCGCTTTTATCGCTTCAATAACAAGATCATACAAAGCTTATTTTCTCCACACTAATAAGTCATGCATATTTAGAGAGCAATTTTTATTGCTTGCACCAATGACAACTTACTTGAAGGATCTTAGTCAATCCATAGGTAGGTATGGTGGACTCTCATGGCAAAAAGTAGGTTTAAGGATATTTGGAAGCACAAGTAGTATCTCTACTTGGTGCAAGGAATTTTGGCTAGCATGAGGGGGAAATGCAAGCTCAACATGTTTGAATGATCCATGACAATATACTTTAACTGAGATGTGAGAAAACATAACCCATTACGTTGTCTTACTTGTCCAACATCAACTCTTTAGCATGTCATACTTAATGAGTGCTCACAATTATAAAAGATGTCTATGATAATATATTTATATGTGAAATCTCTCTTCCTTCAATATTCTTTCATGAATTGTTCAAATGACCAATACAATGCTTGCTAACTTTCAATAAATTTACAACCTCTACTTATTAGATGTGAAGTCATTACTCCCCATTGGATAAGAAAATGAAACATATAAAATTTCAGATTTATGACAGTCAACTCATTCAACCATTTACTCATAGGATATAAGTGAAGCACAAGAGTAAATGAAAAGCTACTCCAAAAAGATATAAGTGAAGATCAATGAGTAGCTAAATAATTAGGTAACTATGTGAAGACTCCCTCTCATTAAAGAATTTCAGATCTTGGTATTGTATTCAAACAGCAAGCAAAACAAAATAAAATGATAATGCAAGGATAGCACAACTCATGTGAAGAAGCAAAAACTTAGGCTCAACCGATACTAACCGATGATTGTTGAAGAAGAAAGGTGGGATGCCTACCGGGGCATCCCCAAGCTTAGATGCTTGAGACTTCTTGAATATTATCTTGGGGTGCCTTGGGCATCCCGAAGCTTGAGCTTTTATGTCTCCTTAATTCCTCTCATATCATGGTTTCTCTTTTTATCAAAAGCTTCATCCACACCAAACTCAGCAAGAACTCATGAGATAGGTTAGTATAAACCAATGCAAAACCTTATCATTTTCTACTGTAACAAATCACTAAAATAATTATTCAACATTGCATACTAAATGTCTCTGCATATTTAATACTCCTATCCTCAAATAGAATCATTAAACAAGCAAACATATGCAAACAATGCAACCATAACAGCAATCTGCCAAAATAGTACAATCTGTAAAGAATGCAAGAGTATCAATACTTCCCTAACTCCAAAAATTATGAGAAAAATACTACGATGTATAAGATTTATCATATCTCAATATGCAAAATTATTCAACATTATACCATTCTCTTACTTTTCTAGGGAATTTTTGCAACAGCGGTAAACTTTCTATTTTCAAACAGCGACATGTATAATTGCAAAATAAGCATGGCAAAGGCCATCCTTGACATTTTTATTGAAAATAAAGATGCAAAACATTATTCTAAATAACAGAAAGCAAATACTAACAAAATAAAATGACGCTCCAAGCAAAACACATATCATGTGGCGAATAAAAATATAGCTCCAAGGAAAGTTACCGATGAACGAAGACGAAAGAGGGGATGCCTTCCGGGCATCCCCAAGCTTAGGCTCTTGGTTGTACTTGAATATTACCTTTGGGTGCCTTGGTCATCCCCAAGCTTAGGCTCTTGCCACTGATTATTCCATATTCCATCAAATCTTTACCCAAAACTTGAAAACTTCAACCACACAAAACTCAACACGAAACTCGTAAGCTCCGTTAGTATAAGAAAATAAAACCACTACTTAGGTACTGTAATGAACTCATTCTAAATTCATATTGGTGTAACATCTAATGTATTCTAACTTCTCTATGGTTCATACCCTCCGATACTACTCATAGATTCATCAAAATAAGCAAACAACACATAGAAAACAGAATCTGTCAAAAACAGAACAGTCTGTAGTAATCTGTATCAAACGTATACTTGTAGAACTCAAAAAATTCTTAAATAACTTTCTGGACCTGAGGAATTTGTCTATTAATCATATACAAAAAGAATCAACCTAAAAGCACTCTCCAGTAAAAAATGGCAGCTAATCTCGTCAGCGCAAAAGTTTCTGTTTTTTTACAGCAAGATCACATAAACTTCACTCAAGTCTTCCCAAAGGTTCTACTTGGCACTTTATTGAAAAAAAGCTATAAAACATGATTACTACAGTAGCATAATCATGTGTACACACACAAAAAAGTAATGTACACACAAAAAAAAGTAAGGATAAATATTGGGTTGTCTCCCAACAAGCGCTTTTCTTTAATGCCTTTTTAGCTAGGCATGATGATGGCAATGATGCTCACATAAAAGATAAGAATTGAAACATAACGGGAGCATCATGAAGCATATGACTAGCACATTTAAGCCTAACACACTTCCTATGCATAGGGATTTTGGGAGCAAACAACTTATGGGAACAATAATCAACTAGCATAGGAAGGCAAAATAAGCATATCTTCAAAACTTTAAGCACATAGAGAGGAAACTTGATATTACTGCAATTCCTACAAGCATATGTTTCTCTCTCATAATAATTTTCAGTAGCATCATGAATGAATTCAACAATATAACCAGCACCTAAAGCATTCTTTTCATGATCTACAAGCATAGAAATTTACTAATCTCCACATAAGCAAAATTCTTCTCATTCAGAATAGTGAGTGTATCATAAAAGACTTGAACACTAAAAATTGTTTCCACATTAAAAGAGTGAAGTTAAGAAAAAGGGTAATAATAATCATGACAAGTTTTATAAATATAATCATCACTACTTTTTATAGCATAAGTTCCATCACAACAATCATCATAAGTAGCAACTTCATTCTCATCATAATCGATTGAAACCTCTCCCAAAACTAAATAAATTTGACACTCTTCCAAATCCACTTTCATAAATACTATAAGATTCAACATCCTCCAAAATAGTGGGATCACTACTTCCTAAATTTGACACTCTTCCAAACCCACTTTCATCAATATAATCATCATAGGTACAAGGCATGCTTTCATCATAATAAATATTCTCATCAAAACTTGGGGGACTAAAAATATCATATTCATCAAACATAGCTTCCCCAAGCTTGTGGCTTTGCATATCATTAGCATCATGGATATTCAAGGAATTCATACTAACAACATTGCAATCATGCTCATCATTCAAGGATTTAGTATCAAACATTCTATATAATTCTTCTTCTAGCACTTGAGCACAATTTTCCTTACCATCATTCTCACGAAAGATATTAAAAAGATGAAGCGTATGAGACAAACTTAACTCCATTTTTTGCGGTAGTTTTCTTTTATAAACTAAACTAGTGATAAAACAAGAAACAAAAAGATTCGATTGCAAGATCTAATGATATACCTTCAAGCACTCACCTCCCCGGCAACAGTGCCAGAAAAGAGCTTGATGTCTACTACACAACCTTCTTCTTATAGACGTTGTTGGGCCTGCAAGTGCACAGGTTTGTAGGACAGTAGCAAATTTCCCTCAAGTGGATGGCCTAAGATTTATCAATCTGTAGGAGGCGTAGGATGAAGATGGTCTCTCTCAAACAACCCTGCAACCAAATAACAAAGAGTCTCTTGTGTCCCCAACACACCTAATACAATGGTAAATTGTATAGGTGCACTAGTTCGGCGAAGAGATGGTGATACAAGTGCAATATGGATGGTAGATAAAGGTATTTGTAATCTGAAATTATAAAAACAGCAAGGTAACAAGTGGTAAAAGTGAGCGTAAATGGTATTGCAATGATAGGAAACAAGGCCTAGGGTTCATACTTTCACTAGTGCAAGTTCTCTCAACAAAAATAACATAGATAGATCATATAACAATCCCTCAACATGAAACAAAGAGTCACTCCAAAGCCACTAATAGCGGAGAACAAACGAAGAGATTATGGTAGGGTAGGAAACCACCTCGAAGTTATCCTTTCTGTTCTATCTATTCAAGAGTTCGTAGTAAAATAACATAGAGCTATTCTTTCCGCTCAATCCATCATAGAGTTCATACTATAATAACACCTTAAGACACAAATCAACCCAAACCCTAATGTCACCTAGATACTCCATTGTCACCTCAAGTATCCGTGGGCATGATTATACGATATGCATCACACAATCTCAGATTCATCCAACCAACACAAAGTACTTCAAAGAGTGCCCCAAAGTTTCTACCGGAGAGTTAAGAAAATGTGTGCCAACCCCTATGCATAGGTTCATGGGCGGAACCCGCAAGTTGGTCACCAAAACATACATCAAGTGTTCTCAAACAAACGACTCAACCCGATACGATAACTTCAAGAGGGAAACTCAATTCATCACAAGAGAGTAGAGGGGGAGAAACATCATAAGATCCAACTATAATAGCAAAGCTCGGGACACATCAAGGTCGTGCCATAGAGGGAACACGAGAGAGAACACGAGAGATAGAGAGATCAAACACATAGCTACTGGTACATACCCTCAGCCTTGAGGGTGAACTACTCCCTCCTCGTCATGGATAGCACCGGGATGATGAAGATGGCCACCGGTGATGGGATCCCCCTCCGGCAGGGTGCCGGAACGGGTTCCCGAGAGGTTTTTGGTGGCTACAGAGGCTTCTGGCGGTGGAACTCCCGATCTATCTTGATATTCAAGGGTTTTAGGGTACGTAGGCTTATATAGGCGAAAGAAGTCGGCCAGGAGGTGCTCGAGGGGCCCACGAGATAGGGGGCGTGCCCAGTAGGGGGGGGGGCGCCTCCCCTATCTTCTGGCCTCCTCGAGGATCTTCTGGCGTGAACTCCAAGTCTCCAGGATCATAATCTTCCCAAAAATAACGATGCCGAAGGTTTCATTCCGTTTGGACTCCGTTTGATATTACTTTTCTTCGAAATACTGAAACAGGCAATAAGACAGCAATATGGGCTGGGCCTCCGGTTAATAGGTTAGTCCCAAAAGTAATATAAAAGTGTATAATAAATCCCATAATCATTCAAAACAGATAGTAAAAGAGCATGAATGCTTCATAAATTATAGATACGTTGGAGACATATCACTGCATCACCCTTCCTCTTCAAGGAAAACCAACGCAAGCTCAAGACGTAGCAACCACCTAGATAGTTGTGATGGTTGTGTTTTCAGGGAACAAACTGTTGAGCAAGTTGAATTGCTATTGAATAATATATTGAGTAATGATAATGATTGGACACTTCCTGAACCACCTCCTAATTAAGCCAATTCCGAAGAAAAGAGGTATTCTATTTCCAATCCTAAAGATATGAAAGAGGCAAAGAAATCTATGAAAGAAAAACGTATTAAAGTTGAAGATGTTAAGAATTTACCGCCTATTGAAGAAATACATGGTCTTGGTAACCCGACACAGGTAGTAGAGGTAAATTCTCTCTATAGATTTGATGAAGGTGATATTCCTCATAATAAGTCTGCTAGTCAATGCTTGGATAAATTTGATAATTTTATTGGTATACAAGAAAATTTCAATGCTTATGTTAGTAGACAATTGAAACATAATGCTTACATGCTTGACTGCTTGGGTGATTATATGATTAGAACTGTTAGTCATCTTAAGATTATTAGTAAGCATGCTTCCATGGTTAAAACTCAAGTAGAGCAAGTACTTAAGGCACATGATGAGTTGCTTAATGAGTTGAATAGTAAGAACAATTATAATGTTGTTAGGGTTATGACTAGAGGTGGTAAAATGATCCAGGAACCTTTGTGTCCTGAGGGTCAACCTAAGAGAGTTGAACAAGATTCTCAGAGAATTAATACTAATGCACCTATTCCTAGTAATAAAAAGAAAAGGAAAACTGATATGACTTTGCATGCTTCTAGTGAACCTGTTATAGACACACCTGAGAATCCCAATGATATTTCCATTTCTGGCGCTAAGACACAACCTGGTGATGAACATGAACCTAGTGACAATGTTAATGATGATGTTCATGTTGATGCTCAACCTAGTAATGATAATGATGTGGAAATTGAACCTGCTATTGATCTTGATAACCCACAATCAAAGAATCAACGTTATGATAAGAGAGACTTTGTTGCTAGGAAGCATGGTAAAGAAAGAGAGCCATGGGTTCAGAAACCCATGCCCTTTCCTCCTAAACCATCCAAGAAAAAGGATGATGAGGATTTTGAGCGCTTTGTTGAAATGCTTAGACCTGTCTTTTTGCGTATGCATTTGATAGATATTCTAAAAATGTCTCCTTATGCTAAGTATATGAAGGATATTGTTACTAATAAAAGAAAGATACCAGAAGCTAAAATTTCCACCATGCTTGCTAATTATACTTTTAAGGGTGGAATACCAAAGAAACAAGGAGACCCAGGAGTACCAGCTATACCATGCTCCATTAAAACAAACTATGTTAAAACTGCTTTATGTGATCTTGGAGCCAGTGTTAGTGTTATGCCTTTCTATTTATATAGTAGACTTGATTTGAATAAGTTGACACCAACTGACATCTCTTTGCAAATGGCTGATAAATCAACTGCTATACCCATCGGTATTTGTGAGGATGTGCCTGTTGTGGTTGCAAACGTTACTATCTTAATGAACTTTGTTATTCTTGATATTCCCGAGGACGTCAATATGTCGATCATCCTTGGTAGAGACTTTTTGAATAAGGCAATGTCACTTTTCATGTTAAAGGTAATGAGCATATGGTACACTTTCCGAACAAACAACCTCAAGTTCATAGTATCAATTTTATTGGAAAAATTTCAACTATTGCTATTGGAGGTTTTGAATTCCCCCTCCCTACAGTCAAAAAGAAATATGATATTCTTATTGTTGTGGACATGCATATCCCCGTCGAGGTAACCTGGTGTTATTCGAAAATTCTTCGATTTCATGTTATTCAAAAGAAGTTTGTTAATAAGACTTGATCAACCTTGTTAATGGATTCCTTTTGATGAGCATGAGATGGATGAATTTAGAAAGCACAACCTTCTGTACCTACTTTTTCTTTTATGTTATTTAGTTTAAATAAAGAAAAAATAGTATTATCCATCTATTTTCTGAATTTTCCGTGCACTAAAAATGTCCCAAAAATAAAAGTTCTCCAAATGCCCTGAAAATTTAGTATGATTATTTATAGAATATTTTAGAATTTCCGGCACTGAGAATGCACCAGGTGGCTACACCGATGGACCACAAGGGTGGAGGGCGCGCCCTACCCCCCTAGGCGCACCCCCACCCTTGTGGGTCCCATGTGGGTCCCCCTCACTTATTTCAGCACCCATCCATTTCGTCTTCTTCTAGAAAAAATCATCTTGTTGCTCAAACCCATGTTCTAGCTCATCTTGGTGCCATTTTCGATCTTCTTGTGCAAAGCTCCATTTGCAAAAATGTTTTGGGGGATTATTCTTCGGTATGTGACTCCTCTAATGGTCCAATTAATTTGTGTTCTAGTGCTTTATTTATCGCAAATTTTTGCTTCTCAGGTGACCCTGTTCTTGAGCCTGCATTTCAAATTTATATGTTCCAAAGTAGTTCTGATGCATGATATAGCCTCTAGACGCTTGTAGGAGTAGTTGCTATAAATCTTGTTGAGTTTGGTTCACTTTTATTTTGAGTCACTAAAATTTTTGGAAATTTTTCAAAGGAAGAAAAATGTTTAGAAAGATATACCAAGGTGGTTCCTCAAGCAAGAAAGCCCCAATGCTCGCTATACGTGAGCCGGATTTTGAAACACCAAGGGAAGCTCGAGTACGGCCTTGCGAATGGCTGCTAGATCAGTTCATGGTTCATGCAGGTTTCAAGGAGGAATTTGATGCGTACATACAAAATGTTGATCTTGAGGACTTCGTTTCAGATAAGTGCAAGCAATACTATCACCTCACATATTCATCTGTGCGAAGGTTTAAGTTTACATCTAAGAGGAATACACATACCGTTTTATTTGATCTTTATGATAAATCATATACCATGGACCTAGAAAATTTTAATGAAGCATGCAGAATTCCCCAGAGGGGCATCATTAGTGAACCCCATAAGACTGAGTATAATGATTTCCTTGCTAGCATCACTGTGGGAGAAGCTAGAAATATTACACAAGCTACCATGGGGAGCATTCACTTTTCTGCCATACATTATTTTGCTCTCTTTATAGGTAGATGCATTAACGATAAACATGAGCATAGCCACCTTTGCGTTCCAGATCTTAGTATCCTCAAGTGTGCTGTGTTGGGTGATAAACAATATAACTTGGGGGCTATTATTGCGAGGAGGTTACACCTTAATGCTAAAGACGGAGATTTCTTTGGTGGAATTTATACCACTCGTCTAGCTAATTATCTTGGGGTACCCATAAAGGGGAATGACATTGAATTACACCTACTTTTCTTGATTATAATGCGTTGGTATGCTACCAGTGACTTGTGAGGAACGAGCAGTCCCTCTTGTACCGACTAATCTTTGACAGACAACATGTTGTCCATATTACCCTTCCCGCTCCTGCTTTCTTCAACTTTCAGGTTAAAGGGAGATATTTTATAACTAGATAGTAGGCAAACGACTATGAGAGAGAGGTGGAGGCCGCTCGCCTCCATCCTGCAGCCCTTCAGGCAGTAGCTGTTGCGTCCCGGTACAACTCCAGTTATAACTTTGGATATCTGTCAGGCCAGCCGTGGCCCTAGACCAACTTAGACCAAAAGCCTAAGCTTAGGGGGAGTACGTATTTCTCACCTACGTTACATTCATGTTCACACACTCATTTTCAGTTGTCGGTGTTCATACTTTTTCATTGTATTATCCATGTTAGTTTATCTTTTTCTCGCTTTCTTCTTGTGTGTTTGAAAATCTTTCAGAAAAAATAATTAGTTGTAGCTTCTTTCCGTTCCATGTTTATTTAGTAGTACTATTAAAAGAAAAACCAAAAATATTTCTCGTTCTTCTTTTGCTTGTTGGGAGCTTTCTCGTGTAAATAGTTTTTCTCGTTCTTATTTTACTTCCTTCAGAAAAAACAAAAGGGACAATTGCATTTTTACCCCTAGTTGGTTCCTACCCATGGGTTTTGCCCTTAAATTTTGAGCTTGCTCAGTTTTGCCCTTACTTTTTCCATCGAGGTCCCCCGAATGCCCTTTGACCGTTTGACCAAAACTTTGAAAATTCATAACTAATTCATATGAACTCAAAAAAATGCAAATAAGATATCAAAATGTTCAGATAAACATTACCTTTATGAGCATATCATTTGCATTCAGGACAAAAATATCGTTTAAACTACCTGAGGTAATTAATGTTATTAAAATTATAGAAAAATAAATAGGTATAAACAATATTATTTTCGTGAATAAAAATTATATGCAAATGTAGGTGATGTTTTCCGAACATCCTGATACCTTATTTGCATTTTCCTGAGTTCGTATCAACATGTTATGAAGTCTCCAAATAATGGTCAAAGTCGTTAGAACATTCATAACAAGTTGATACAAACTCAGAAAAATGCAAATAAGTTATCAGGATGTTCAGAAAATATCACCTACATTTGCATGTAATTTTTTATTCATGAAAAAAATATTGTTTATACCTATTTATTTTTAATAATGTTAATAACATTAATTACCTCGGGTAGTTTAAACGATGCTTTTGTCCTAAATGCAAACGATATGCCCATAAAGGTAATGTTTATCTGAACATTTTGATATCGTATTTGCATTTTTCTGAGTTCGTATGAATTAGTTATGAATTTTCAAAGTTTGGTCAAACAGTCAAAGGGCATTCGAGGGACCTCGATGGAAAAAGTAAGGGCAAAACTGAGCAAGCTCGAAAAGTAAGGGCAAAACCCGTGGGTAGGAACCAACTAGGGGTAAAAATGCAATTGTCCCAAAACAAAAACTCCAAAAACATTTCGGTGAGTTTCTTTGAAATTCTTTTTCCTTTCTTTAGGTCGAGAGGAGAAGACCACGATGAAAATATTGAGTGCCTCTCATATGCATTATTGTTGATCTAACAAAGATCCCATATTACCTTGTCTTCTCCTTTGAATAAATGTTTGCATATTCCAGCTTAGTCCAATGCATGTGCACTATTATTCTTATCCACACTGTCCAGTCATGCAAGTGAAAGGCAATAATGACGATATATGATGAAATGATTGAGATGAGGAAAATCTGGTATGAACTCGACGTATCTTGTTCTTGTAAATACGATTAGTTCATCGTTCTTGATTCAGCCTATTATGAATGAAACATGTTCGCAATGACAGTTAGAGATTATAGTTACTCAGGCCATGCTTAATTAGCTAGGATTTTATAATGGTTTACCTTGCGTGCCAACAAGCTTTTAAAATGGTTGTGATGTAGTGTGATAGGATGGTATCCTCCTTTGAATGATTCAAGTGGCTTGACTTGGCACATGTTGTAGTTGAAACAAAAACAACATAGCCTCTACAATATTAATGTTCATGGTGATTTATATCCTACACATGCTTGCACTCAATGTTGGTTAATCTCAATGCATGTTTATGACTATTGTCACTCTCTAGTTGGTCGCTCCTCAATCTCTTGCTAGCCTTCACTTGTACTAAGCGGGAAACTGCTTGTGCATCCACTTCCATAAACCCAAAGTTGTTTCATATGAGTCCACCATACCTACCTATATATGGTATTTACCTGCCGTTCCAAGTAAATTTGGATGTGCCAAACTCTAAACCTTCAAATGATAATATGTTTTGTATGCCCGAATCGCTCATGTAGCGACTGGGGGTTGTCGGTATCTTCCATGCTAGGTTGGTTATTCTCACGACGAGTGTTGATTCACTTGTCATTCATGATAAAGTGGCTGGTAATCGGGATGCCCATTTCCATGCTCAAATCAAATCAAAATATAATTTCAAACAAAACTCCCCCAGGGATGTTGTTTGTATGGACAATACTCGTTGTTTCGGATCAGCCGTGGAATGTGCTTGTTGGTGGAGGGGGAGTAAAAACTTTACCATTCTGTTTGGGAACCGCCTATAATGTATCTAGCATGGAAGATACCGAGATCTCTTGGTTGTTATGTTGACAATGAAAACATACCGCTCAAAATATTATTCATATTTATTTTAAAACTCGAGCTCTGGCACCTCTGCAAATCCCTGCTTCCCTCTACGAAGGGCCTATCCATTTACTTTTATTGCTGAGTCATCATTCTCTTATAAAAAGCACCAGTTAGAGACTGTCATTTGTATGCTTTGCTATTAAAAGATATTGAGTATGACTGTGACTGGATCTCTTTTACCATGAATTACAATGTCTAGTTAGTCCTTGATCTTTAGGGTGCTCTGCATTTATGTTTTGTGGTCTCAGAAAGGGCTAGCGAGATACCATTATGTTATCATGACTGTTTTGAAAAAGTATTGTCATCCGAGATTTATTATTATTGCTCTGTGGTTGATTATGCCATTGATATGAGTAAACGTGAGACCTAAAAGTTATTGTGAATATGGTTAGTTCATAATCTTTGCTAAAAACATGAATGCTGGCTATACGTATTTGCAACAACAAGATTAAACAGAGTTTCTAAAAGTTTTTCTTTATCACTTTCAGTTTATCAACTGAATTGCTTGAGGACAAGCAATGGGTTAAGCTTGGGGGAGTTGATACGTCTCCATCGTATCTACTTTTCCAAACTCTTTTTCCCTTGTTTTGGACTCTAATTTGCATGATTTGAATGGAACTAACCCGGACTGGCGCTGTTTTCAGCAGAATTGCCATACTATTATTTTTGTGCAGAAATAAAAATTCTCGGATTGACTTGAAAATTTATGGAGAATATTTTTGGAATTAATAAAAAAATATTGGCAAAAGAATCAACCAGGGGGACTCACCAGGCGACCACAAGGGTTGGGATGCGCCCCCTAGCTTGCGGGTCCCACGAAGCTCCACCGACCTGAACTCCAACTCCATATATTCACTTTCAGGGAGAAAAAACAGAGAGAAGGATTCATCGCGTTTTATGATACGGAGCCACCACCGCCTCCTGTTCTTCATCGGGAGGGCAGATACAGGGTCCGTTCAGGGCTCCGGAGAGGGGAAATCGATGTTGTTGTCATCATCAACCATCCTCCATCAACCGTAGTTTGAGGAGTTCATGTATTCACTAAGTGCTAATGATTTGTTCCGGTTCTCTATTAAAAGGAGGCCTTAATATCCCTTAGTTTCCATTAGGACCCTGCTGCCATGGGAGGGTAGGACAAAAGATGTCATGCAAGTTCTTTTCAATAAGCACGTATGACTATATACGGAATACATGCCTACATTATATTGATGAATTGGAGCTAGTTCTGTGTCACCCTAGGTTTTAACTATTGCATGTTGAATGTCATCCAACATAATTAGCCATCACTGATCATTGGCTATGAGCTTTTCACATATTGATCTTTGCTAAGTTACTTTTCCATTGCTACTGTTACAATCATTACAAAACTGCTACTGTTACTTTTGCCACCGTTACCGTTACTTCCATACTACTTTGCTACTAAATACTTTGCTCTAGATATTAAGTCTTTTAGGTGTGGTTGAATTGATAACTCAACTACTAATACTTGAGAATATTCTTTGGCTCCGCTTGTGTCGAATCAATAAATTTGGGTTGAATACTCTACCCTCAAAAACTGTTGTGATCCCTATACTTGTGGGTTATCAGTGGAGGTGGAGGATGTGAAGCTCAGGCAGTGTGGTGGAGGTGGTGGTGAAGCTCCGGCAGTGTGGTGGAGTCTCCGGCTCCGGCTCCGGTGATTGAAGGCCGCCATTTGTCATTGCTTTGCACACTTCAAAGGTATAATTCAACAGACATTTTCTTTATCGTAGTTGCTCTGGTAGTAATCGGTAATATGTTTCGAGTATTGACATAATATTGTCAGGTGTTCGAATATATAATTGTGTGAATAGTTTTAGTTGCTCCGGTAACATTTCATACTATTTGTGGATGTCAAATATTTAGGTGTGTCAGTATTTCTAGTTGCTCCGGTAATAACGGTAATATATTTTTATTGTTAAATTTTTTAGTTATGTCAATATTTGTAGTTGCTCTGGTTATATCCGTAAAATATTTGGTGTTCGAATATAGTTATGACATGACTATCTACTTATGTATGAGACTTATGTCTATTCTATGTATGAGACAATTGACCTAAAATCCATCCCGGTGCCGAGGGTCATCTGCTCCCTAGCTACAGTAAATTCAAAAAAATGCTAAAAAATGAAAAAAAACAATTTTTATGGAAGATGTTTGCGCGCGTGATGTTCGTTCAAAATTTCATCCCATTTGGACATCTGAGAAGCTTGTGGAAAAAAAGAGAAAATTGGTCCAAACAGTGCATGATTAGTAACCTTACTCATAGAGCGGAAATTTGTCTTTTTGTCGCGCATTCCTCGAATGTCCAAACTAAAGGAAATATGCCCTAGAGGCAATAATAAAGTTATTATTTATTTCCTTATATCATGATAAATGTTTATTATTCATGCTAGAATTGTATTAACCGGAAACATAATACATGTGTGAATACATAGACAAACATAGTGTCACTATTATGCCTCTACTTGACTAGCTCGTTTATCAAAGATGGTTATGTTTCCTAGCCATGGAAAAAAGAGTTGTCATTTGATTAACGGGATCACATCATTAGAAGAATGATGTGATTGACATGACCCATTCCGTTAGCCTAGCACTTGATCGTTTAGTATGTTGCTATTGCTTTCTTCATGACTTATACATGTTCCTGTAACTATGAGATTATGCAACTCCCGTTTACCGGAGGAACACTTTGTGTGCTACCAAACGTCACAACATAACTGGGTGATTATAAAGGAGCTCTATAGGTGTCTCCAAAGGTACATGTTGGGTTGGCGTATATTGAGATTAGGTTTTGTCACCCCGATTGTCGGAGAGGTATCTCTGGGCCCTCTCGGTAATGCACATCACTATAAGCCTTGCAAGCAATGTAGCTAGTGAGTTAGTTACGGAATGATGCATTACGTAACGAGTAAAGAGACTTGCCGGTAACGAGATTGAACTAGGTATTAGATACCGACGATCGACTTTCGGGCAAGTGACATGCCGATGACAAAGGGAACAACGTATGTTGTTATGCGGTTTGACCGATAAAGATCTTCGTAGAATATGTGGGAGCCAATATGAGCATCCAGGTTCCGCTATTGGTTATTGACCGAGAATAGTTCTAGGTCATGTCTACATAGTTCTCGAACCCGTAGGGTCCGCACGCTTAACGTTACGATGATAGTTTTATTATGAGTTTATTTGTTTTGATGTACCGAAGGTTGTTCGGAGTCTCGGATGTGATCCCGGACATGATGAGGAGTCTCAAAATGGTCGAGACATAAATATTGATATATTGGAAGCCTATATTTGGATATCGGAATCGTTCCGGGAGAAACCGGAATTTTTCCGGAGTACCGGGGGGTTACCGGAACCCCCCGGGGGTTATTGGGCCTACATGGGCCATGAGGAAGAAGAGGAGGGCCGGCCAAGGCAGGCCGCGCGCCCCCTCCCCCCTAGTCCGAATAGGACAAGGAAGGGGGGGGGGGCGGCGCCCCCCTTTCCTCTTTCCCCTCCCCCCTTTCCTTCTCCACCAAGGCAAGAGGGGGGAGTCCTACTCCCGGTGGGTGTAGGACTCCTCCAGGCGCACCCCTAGGGGGCCGGCCACACCTCCCCCTCCCTCCTTTATATACGGGGGCAGGGGGGCACCTCTAGACACACAAGTTGATCTTCGTGATCGTTCCTTAGCCGTGTGCGGTGCCCCCCTCCACCATATTCCACCTCGGTCATATCGTTGCGGTGCTTAGGCGAAGCCCTGCGTCGGTAGAACATTATCATCGTCACCACGCCGTCGTGCTGACGGAACTCATCCCCGACACCCTGTTGGATCGGAGTCCGGGGATCGTCATCGACCTGAACGTGTGCTAAACTCAGAGGTGCCGTACGTTCGGTGCTTGGATCGGTCGGATCCTGAAGACGTACGACTACATCAACCGCGTTGTCATAACACTTCCTCTTACGGTCTACGAGGGTACATGGACAACACTCTCCCCTCTCGTTGCTATGCATCACCATGATTTTGCGTGTGCGTAGGAATTTTTTTGAAATTACTACGTTCCCCAACAGTGGCATCCGAGCCAAGTTTTATGCGTTGATGTTATATGCACGAGTAGAACACAAGTGAGTTGTGGGCGATACAAGTCATACTTCTTACCAACATGTCATACTTTGGTTCAGCGGTATTGTTGGATGAAGCGGCCCAGACCGACATTACGCGTACGCTTACGCGAGACTGGTTTTACCACCGTGCTTTGCACACAGGTGACTAGCGGGTGTCTATTTCCCCAACTTTATTTGAACCGAGTGTGGCTACGCCCCGTCCTTGCGAAGGTTAAAACAGCACTAACTTGATGAACTATCGTTGTGGTTTTGATGCGTAGGTAAGAACGATTCTTGCTCAGCCCGTAGCAGCCATATAAAATTTGCAACAACAAAGTAGAGGACGTCTAACTTGTTTTTGCAGGGCATGTTGTGATGTGATATGGTCAAGACGTGATGCTATATTTTATTGTATGAGATGGTCATGTTTTGTAACCGAAGTTATCGGCAACTGGCAGGAGCCATATGGTTGTCGCTTTATTGTATGAAATGCAAACGCCCTGTAATTGCTTTACTTTATCACTAAGAAGTAGCGACAGTCGTTGAAGCAATAGATGGCGTAACGACAACGATGCTATGATGGAGATCAAGGTGTCGCGCCGGTGACGATGGTGATCACGATGGTGCTTCGGAGATGGAGATCACAAGCACAAGATGATGATGGCCATATCATATCACTTATATTGATTGCATATGATGTTTATCCTTTATACATCTTATCTTGCTTTGATTGATGGTAGCATTTTAAGATGATCTCTCACTAAAAATTATCAAGAAGTGTTCTCCCTGAGTATGCACCGTTGCGAAAGTTCTTCGTGCTGAGACACCACGTGATGATCGGGTGTGATAGGCTCTACGTTCAAATACAACGGGTGCAAAACAGTTGCACACGCGGAATACTCAGGTTAAACTTGACGAGCCTAGCATATAACAGATATGGCCTCGGAACACTGAGACCGAAAGGTCGAGCGTGAATCATATAGTAGATATGATCAACATATTGATGTTCACTGTTGAAACTACTCCATCTCACGTGATGATCGGACATGGTGTAGTTGATATGGATCACATAATCACTTAGAGGATTAGAGGGATGTCTATCTAAGTGGGAGTTCTTTAGTAATATGATTAATTGAACTTTAATTTATCATGAACTTAGTCCCAAGTATTTTGCATGTCTATGTTGTTGTAGATCAATAGCTTGCGTTATTGCTTTCATATGTTTATTTTGATATGTTCCTAGAGAAAATTGTGTTGAAAGATGTTAGTAGCAATGATGCCGATTGGATCCATGATCTGAGGATTGTCCTCATTGCTGCACAGAAGAATTATGTCCTTAATGCACCGCTAGGTGACAGACCTATTGCAGGAGCAGATGCAGACGTTATGAACGTTTGGCTAGTTCAATATGATGACTACTTGATAGTTTAGTGCACCATTCTTAACGGCTTAGAATCGGGACTTCAAAGACGTTTTGAATGTCATGGACCATATGAGATGTTCCAAGAGTTGAAGTTAATATTTCAAGCAAATAACCGAGTTGAGAGATATGAAGTCTCCAACAAGTTCTATGGCTAAAAGATGGAGGAGAATCGCTCAACTAGTGAGCATGTGCTCAGATTGTCTGGGTACTACAATCGCTTGAATCAAGTGGGAGTTAATCTTCCAGATAAGATAGTGATTGACAGAATTCTCTAGTCACCATCACCAAGTTAGTAGAACTTTGTGATGCACTATAGTATGAAAGGGATGATGAAAACGATTCCCAAGCTCTTCGTGATGTTGAAATCGACGAAGGTAGAAATCAAGAAAGAGCATCAAATGTTGATGGTTGACAAGATCACTAGTTTCAAGAAAAGGGCAAAAGGAAATAAAGGGAACTTCAAGTAGAATGGCAAACAAGGTGTCAATCCCGTGAAGAAGACCAAAGCTGGACCAAAGCCTGAAACTGAGTGCTTACACTGCAAAGGAAATGGTCACTGGAAGCGGAAATGCCCTGAATATTTGGTGGATAAGAAGGATGGCAAAGTAAACAAGGGTATATTTGATATACAGGTTATTGATGTGTGCCTTACTAGTGTTTATAGTAGCCCCTGAGTATTTGATACTTGTTCGGTTGCTAGGGTTAGTAACTCGAAATAGGAGTTACAGAATAAACAGAGACTAGTTGAGGGTGATGTGATGATGTGTATTGGAAGTGGTTCCAAGATTGATATGATCATCATTGCACACTCCCTATACTTTTGGGATTAGTGTTAAACCTAAATAAATGTTATTTGGCATTTGCGTTGAACATGAATATGATTTTATCATGTTCATTGCGATACGGTTATTCATTTAAAATCAAAGAATAATTGTTGTTCTGTTTACATGAATAAAACCTTCGATGGTCATACACCCAATGAAAATAGTTTGTTGGATCTCGGTCATAGTGACACACATATTCATAATATTGATGCCAAAAGATGCAAAGTTAATAATGATAGTGCAACTTATTTGTGGCACTGCCGTTTGGGTCATATCGGTGTAAAGCGCATGAAGAAACTCCATAAAATATGGATTTTTGGAATCACTTGGTTATGAATCATTTGATGCTTGCGAAACCGTGCCTTATGAGCAAGATGACTAAAACTCCATTCTCCAGAACAATGGAACGAGCTACTGACTTATTGGAAATAATACATACCGATGTATGCAGTCCAATGAGTGTTGATGCTCGTGGCGGGTATCGTTATTTTCTAACCTTCACAGATGATTTGAGCAGATATGCGTATATCTACTTAATGAAACACAAGTCTGAAACATTTAAAAAGTTCAAAGGATTTCAGAGTGAAGTGGAGAATCATCGTAACAAGAAAATAAAGTTTCTACGATCTGATCGTGGAGTAGAATATTTGAGTTACGAGTTTGGCCTCCATATAAAACAATGTGGAATAGTTTCACAGCTCACGCCACATGGAACACCATAGCGTAATGGTGTGTCCGAACGTCATTACCGCACTTTATTGGATATGGTGCGATCTATGATGTATCTTACCGATTTACCACTATCGTTTTGGGGTTATGCATTAGAGACAGATGCATTCACGTTTAATAGGGCACCATCTAAATCCGTTGAGACGACACCGTATGAACTCTGGTTTAGCAGTAAACCTAAGCTATCATTTCTTAAAGTTTGGAGTTGCGATGCTTATATGAAAAGGTTTTCAACCTGATAAGCTCGAACCCAAATCGGAGAAGTGCGTCTTCATAGAATACCCAAAGGTAACTATTGGGTACACCTTCTATCATAGATCTGAAAGCAAGTTTCGTTGCTAAGATGGATCCTTTCTAGAGAAGGATTTCTCTCGAAAGAAGTGAGTGGGAGGAAAGTAGAACTTGATAAGGTAATTGTACCTTCTCCCAAATTGGAAAGTAGTTCATCACAGAAAACCTTCTCCCAAATTGGAAAGTAGTTCATCACAGAAATCAGTTCCAGTGATGCCTACACCAATTAGTGAGGAAGTTAATGATGATGATCATAAAACTTCGGATCAAGTTACTACAGAAACTCGTAGGTCTTCCAGAGTATGGTCCGCACCAGAGTGGTACGGTAATCCTGTTCTGAAAGTCATGTTACTAGACGATGATAAACCTACGAACTATGAGGAAGCGATGATGAGCCCAGATTCCGCGAAATGGCTTGAGGCCATAAAATCTGAGATATGATCC
This sequence comes from Triticum dicoccoides, assembly GCF_002162155.2. NCBI lineage: Eukaryota > Viridiplantae > Streptophyta > Magnoliopsida > Poales > Poaceae > Triticum > Triticum dicoccoides. The sequence goes on along the minus strand of NC_041381.1, from coordinate 567,838,180 downwards.
ATGTATGAGAACAAAGTATGGACTTTGATTGACTTGCTCGATGATCAGCAAGCCATGTTAAATAAATGGATCTTCAAGAGGAAGACAGACGCTGATAGTAGTGTTACTATCTACAAAGCTCGACTTGTCGCAAAAGGTTTTTTTGACAAGTTCAAGGTGTTGAATACGATGAGATTTTCTCACTCATATCGATGCTTAAGTCTGTCCGAATCATGTTAGCAATTGCCACATTTTATGAAATCTGGCAAATGGATGTCAAAACTGCATTCCTTAATGGATTTATTAAAGAAGAGTTGTATATGATGCAACCAGAAGGTTTTGTCAATCCTAAAGGTGCTAACAAAGTGTGCAAGCTCCAGCGATCCATCAATGGACTGGTGCAAGCATCTCGGAGTTGGAATATACGCTTTGATGAGTTGATCAAAGCATATGGTTTTACAGACTTTTGGAAAGGCCTGTATTTACAATAAAGTGAGTGGGAGCACTACAGCCTTTCTGATAAGTATATGTGAGTGACATATTGTTGATCAGAAATGATGTAGAATTTTTCTAGAAAACATAAAGAAATGTTTTAAAGGGGTTCTTTAAAAGAAAGACCTTAGTAAAGCTACTTACACATTGAGCATCAAGATCTATAGAGATAGATCAAGACGCTTGATAAGATCTTTCAATAAGTACATACCTTGACAAGATTTTGAAGTTGTTCAAAATGAAACAGTCAAAGAAAGAGTTCTTGCCTGTTTTGCAAGGTGTGAAGTTGAGTAAGACTCAAAACCCGACCATGGCACAAATGTGACGCCCGGATAATTAAGCTATAGTAACCCTCTACTAACGATGCCACGTCACCTCGATTTCTGTTAATAAACTCGCGTTAGTTCGAAATGATTCAAATTCAAATTTTGAATTTAAGTCAAACAATAAAAGTTTTCAAACATTAAAATAAAAATGTTCGTTTTGTACTAAATATTACATAGATAATTATGGTGTAGAGGACACCGTTTTATAAAATGCATAAATATTTTAACTTGAATTAAAACAGAAGAGAAAATAAATAAAAGAAAGAAAATACAAAAGAGAAAAACAAACAAAAAAAGAAAAGAAAAGAAACCCCCCGGGGCTCCGGCCCAACTGGGCCACGACCTACCAGGCCGGCCCAGCTCCCCCTGGCCCAACCGGCCGCCCCATATCCCCATCCTCGAAACCCTAACCCACTACCACCACGCACTCTCCCCCACCACTCGCTCGCTCCCCCACTCCCCCGATCCAGATCGAGATCGGGGCGACCACGCCCTTGCCCCCGACGCCTCCCATCGCCGCACCACCGCGCCTCCATCCTCCTCCGCGACGCCACCTCGCCGGCGCCACACCTCCCGGCCTCCTTCCGCTCCCTCGTGCACCGTGTCGTCTTCCTCGAGCTCCGCGCGCGCTCCATCCATGGCCGCCCGACCCCGTCACCTTAACCACGTCGCCATCGCCAGTCGCAGGAGCTTCCTCGTCGGCCTACTTCCTCCTCCTCACCGGCCTGCTCCCACGTCGTCCGTCGTCCTCGTCGCCCCCCTCGACCCTCGCTGCCACGGACCCCGCGAACCCCTGTGAGCCTCGCCCCTCTCCCCCTTTGCGTCTCTGCTCGCCCACGCGTGGCCTCACCTCCCCCTGGCCGCGATGGCCGGCGCCCCGCGCATCCTTGCACGCGCCCAGGCGCGTGAGCCCGAGCCCCGCCTCGCACTGCCGCGGCGCTGCTCGCCGCTCCCGACCGCCCCGACGAGCTCCGCCTCGTCGCGCCCCCGTAGTCGTCGTCCTTGCCGCGCTCGAGCGCGCTCGCTGCTCCGGGCCGCAGCCATGGCCGCCCCGACAACCGCCTTCGTCAGCCGTCTCCGCCTGACCTCGCCGGCGATGAACCGCTTCCGCCCCGCGGCCACCCCTGCCGGCCACCGTGCCACCGCCCTGGCGCGCAGCGGCGCTTAGCCGCATCGTGCGCCCAGCGCCCCTCGGGCGACGCCCGCACCCAGCACCCGTAAACCACATCGCCTCCTGGCCCTATGACAGATAGGGCCTACCCCCCAGAATGTTTTATAAAAAAGGAATTAATTAAAATAATATAATTAATTAAGATAATTAATTAACTATATTAATCATGTTAGTTAATCCAATTAAGCCTAATTAATTAACCTAATCACTTTAATTAAGTTGACTAATCCTGTTTAGTTAACTGTGTCAATGACAGACGTGACCCACACGTCAGTTTGACCCAGTCAACGCCCTGTTGACTGCTGACGTCATGCTGATGCCAGCATGCACTATTCTGGATAATGTTAGAATTAAATAGATAATAATTTAGAAAATAATTTAAAACTTCGAAAATTAATATAAAATAATCCATAACTCGGATGGAAAAACTTTGTACATGAAAGTTGCTTAGAACGATGAGACGAATGCAGATACGCAGCCCGTTCGTTTGCCACGTGTCCCTAGCATAGTGAACCTGCAACATTTCACCTCCGGTTCATTTGTCCGAAAACGCAAAACACCGGGGATACTTTCCCAGATGTTTCCCCCTTTCGTCGGTATCACCTACTACCGCGTTAGGGCACACCTAGCGCCATTACTTGTCATGTCATGCATCGTCATGCTTATGTTTGCATTGTATTCATTGTTTCTTCCCCCTCTTCTCTCCGGTAGACTACGAGACCGGCGCTGCTGCTGCCCAGTTCGACTACGGAGTTGACGACCCCTCCTTCTCGCCAGAGCAACCAGGCAAGCCCCCCCCCCTTGATCACCAGATATCGCCTATTCTCCTCTATACTGCTTGCATTAGAGTAGTGTAGCATGTTACTGCTTTCCGTTAATCCTATTCTGATGCATAGCCTGACATTGTTGCTACATCTGTTGATACCTTACCTGCAATCCTAAATACTTAGTATAGGATGCTAGTTTATCATCATTGGCCCTACATTCTTGTCAGTCTGCCATGCTATACTATTGGGCCGTGATCACTCGGGAGGTGATCATGGGTTTATACTATACATACATACTATTCAGGTGGTGACTAAAGTCGGGTCATCTCGTTGAGTACCCGCATGTGATTCTGATGTGGGGGCTGGAAGGACAGGTGGCTCCATCCCGGTAGAGGTGGGCCTGGGTTCCCGACGGCCCCCGACTATTACTTTGTGGCGGAGCGACAGGGCAGGTTGAGACCACCTAGGAGACAGGTGGGCCTGGCCCTGTTCGGCGTTCCCGGATACTTAATACGCTTAACGAGATCTTGGTATTTGATCTAAGTCTGGCTACTGGCCTATACGCACTAACCAACTACGCGGGAACAGTTATGGGCACTCGGCGTCGTGGTATCAGCCGAAGCCTTCGTGACGTCAGTGACTGAGCGGCGCGTGCCAGATTGGACCGCGTAACGTGACTTCCTTTGTAATGGAGGTTGCTAGGTCTGCTTCCGGCCGCGTACGCAACATGCAGGAGTGCAATGGGCGATGGGCCCAGACCCCTGCGCGCATAGGATTTAGACCGGCGTGCTGACCTCTCTGTTGTGCCTAGGTGGGGCTGCGACGTGTTGATCTTCCGAGGCCGGGCATGACCCAGGAAAGTGTGTCCGGCCAAATGGGATCGAGCATGTTGGGTTATGTGGTGCACCCCTGCAGGGAAGTTAATCTATTCGAATAGCCGTGATCTTCGGTAACAGGACGACTTGGAGTTGTACCTTGACCTTATGACAACTAGAACCGGATACTTAATAAAACACACCCAGACAAGTTCCACAGACAACCCGGTGATCGCTTTTCCACAGGGCGACGAGGGGAGGATCGCCGGGTAGGAATATGCTATGCGATGCTACTTGGAGATGCTACTTGGAGGACTTCAGTCTACTCTCTTCTACATGCTGCAAGACGGAGGCTGCCAGAAGCGTAGTCTTCGACAGGATTAGCTATCCCCCTCTTATTCTGGCATTCTGCAGTTTAGTCCACCGATATGGCCCTTTACACATATACCCATGCATATGTAGTGTAGCTCCTTGCTTGCGAGTACTTTGGATGAGTACTCATGGTTGCTTTTCTCCCCCTTTTCCCCTTTTCCCTTCTACCTGGTTGCCGCAACTAGATGCTGGAGTCCAGGAGCTAGACGCCACATTCGACGATGACTCCTACTACTCTAGAGGTGCCTACTACTACGTGCAGGCCGCTGACGACGACCAGGAGTAGTTAGGAGGATCCCAGGCAGGAGGCCTACGCCTCTTTTGTTTTGTATCCTAGTTTGTGCTAGCCATCTTATGGAAACTTGTTTACTTATGACTGTACTCAGATATTGTTGCTTCCGCTGACTCGTCTATGATCGGGCACTTGTATTCGAGCCCTCAAGGCCCCTGGCTTGTATTATGATGCTTGTATGACTTATTTATGTTTTAGAGTTGTGTTGTGATATCTCCCCGTGAGTCCCTGATCTTGATCGTACACGTTTGCGTGCATGATTAGTGTACGATTGAATCGGGGGCGTCACAAGAAAATAGAAAGAGAATGAAAAGTCATTCCCTATGCCTCAGTCATAGGTTCTATAAAGCATGCTATGCTGTGTACCAGACCTATTGTATACCTTGCTCTGAGTTTGGCAAAGGAATACAATTTTGATCTAAGAGTAGATCACTAGACAGCGGTCAAGAATATCCTTAGTGAGGACTAAGGAGATGTTTCTCGATTATGGAGGTGATAAAAAGAGCCCGTCGTAAAGGGTTACATCGGTGCAAGCTTTTACACCGATCCAGATGACTCTAAGTCTCAATCTGGATACATATTGAAAGTGGGAGCAATTAGCTAGAGTAGCTCCATGCAGAGCATTGTAGACATATAATATTTGCAAAATACATACGGCTCTGAATGTAACAGACCCGTTGACTAAAACTTCTCTCATGAGCAAAACATGATCATACCTTAGTACTCTTTGGGTGTTAATCACATAGTGATGTGAACTAGATTATTGACTCTAGTAAACCCTATGGGTGTTGGTCACATGACGATGTGAACTATGGGTGTTAATCACATACAAATGTGAATATTGGTGTTGAATCACATGATGATGTGAACTAGATTATTGACTCTAGTGCAAGTGGGAGACTGAAGGAAATTTGCCCTAGAGGCAATAATAAAGTTGTTATTTATTTCCTCATATCATGATAAATGCTTATTATACATGCTAGAATTGTATTAACCGGAAACATAATACATGTGTGAATACATAGCAAAACATAGTGTCACTAGTATACCTCTACTTGACTAGCTCGTTTATCAAAGATGGTTATGTTTCCTAGCCATGGACAAAAGAGTTGTCATTTGATTAACGGGATCACATCATTAGAAGAATGATGTGATTGACATGACCGATTCCGTTAGCCTAGCACTTGATCGTTTAGTATGTTGCTATTGCTTTCTTCATGACTTATACATGTTCCTGTAACTATGAGATTATGCAACTCCCGTTTACCGGAGGAACACTTTGTGTGCTACCAAACGTCACAACGTAACTGGGTGATTATAAAGGAGCTCTATAGGTGTCTCCAAAGGTACATGTTGGGTTGGCGTATTTCAAGATTAGGTTTTGTCACTCCGAGTGTCGGAGAGGTATCTTTGGGCCCTCTCAGTAATGCACATCACTATAAGCCTTGCAAGCAATGTAGCTAATGAGTTAGTTACGGAATGATGCCTTACGTAACGAGTAAAGAGACTTGCCGGTAACGAGATTGAACTAGGTATTAGATACCGACGATCGAATCTCGGGCAAGTAACATGCCGATGACAAAGGGAACAACGTATGTTGTTATGCGGTTTGACCGATAAAGATCTTCCTAGAATATGTGGGAGCCAATATGAGCATCCAGGTTCCGCTATTGGTTATTGACCGAGAGTAGTTCTAGGTCATGTCTACATAGTTCTCGAACCCGTAGGGTCCGCACGCTTAACGATATGATGACAGTTTTATTATGAGTTTATATGTTTTCATGTACCGAAGGTTGTTCAGAGTCCCTGTCGGTGTACTAGAGTAGGGGTACCCTAGTATCCTGAACTTTTGCACGGGCAGTTGCAGCACCCCGCGGCAAGGCTTGCCGGGTGACCGCCAAGGTCCTCCGTGGTTCCTTTGGAGCCATTCAAGAACAAAGTATTCAAGCCAAGGAGACAAGGCCCCGGCAAGAGGAGCTTGCCGGGAAGGCCAACCAAGGCATCTCAAGGAACTTGCCGCGACGCGCCACGCGTCCCGGCGAGGCCCGATGAGCCACAAGCTTCCGGGCATGACAAGACAACGACCGCGGCAAGGCGCTTGCCGCGGCAAGGCTACCACCCTATACCCGCGCTCCAGCACATCCACCAACGTGTCGCCCTGGGGCCTTTCCAGGCGCGCGTGGCAGGAGGCTGTGCAGCCAGCGGTGTGCGGTGGCAAGCGGCGCTGACAAGATTGCCATCGTGGCGAGCGGTGGCGCCCCTGACAGTCCTTTTTTGCACTGTTTGGGCGACATAGATGGGCATTTAATGCCTTTGTCCCCTGCCGTCAGGGTTAGGTAGGATACACTGTACAGGTAGCTGTACCAACCACAATCCCTTTTCCATTTTTGCCCTTGTCTACGTTGCCACCTGTCGGTGACCCCTTTAGCATATAAAAGGAGGCCCATGCGCAACGTATAAGGGGGTTCGAAGCCAGAAGAACACTCACGCTCGGTCTCGTTAGCAGCTAAAGTGTACTGTAGCACTCAGCGCTCCCGAGCAAGAACTCAATACACTCAGACATGCAGCAGTAGGAGTATTATCTCTCCGGAGAGCTCCGAAGCTGGGTAAAACCGCTCATGTGCTTCGCCTCGATCTGCTCTTCGTGCGATCTCCGCCTCCCGCCGAACCGAAAGGGGCCCGGCCCGCCGGTCCCCATAGGTGTTCGTGGGTCAGCCTTCCCCCACATCTTTGGCGCACCAGGTAGGGGTGCGTTGAGGTTGTGTGAACCTGATCCGGTGATCACACGAGCTAGATCTTCATCTTCTTCTTCGACATGCCACCGAAGAAGAAGGCTTCGGCAGCAGATGTTCCGTCCGCGTCGATCCCACCACCACCGGAGCAAACGGGTGGTGGGGCAGACGCCGGCGGAAGAACGGACATCGACGAGGGAGCTCACGGTGCTGCCAGGTCCAAGGACAAGGCTGCGCAGACCTCGGCGTCCGTACATGCACCGCGCCCATCTCAGGAGGCGCAGGACCAACCGCGTCATGGTATTCGCAGAGCTATACGTTCATTGGGCCAAGATCGAGCTGGTGGATCTCGGGGTGCTCAAGACCAGCATGCACGCCAACATGCTGGCACGAGCGAGGCACGGTCGCCTGGACGGGGTACTGCTCCTTCTAACATAGTTAGAAGTCCGAGCATATCCCGCTCCTCGCACCGTTCGCCACTGCCGCCCACCACTCCAGCAGAAGCTTTGGCGCGGGCTCAACTGCTTCTGGATTACCCTCCAACAGCAGACAAGATCGATGAATGGAGGGCCACCATTCAGAGTCTCATCGGCTTCGCCAACGGCGACACTCCACGGCAGCCGAGTACATCGCTGCCGTGGCAGGACTGCCAGGCACGAGCCGGTGGCGACGAAACTGGTGGGGGTGCGACCACCGTGCACTCTCCACCCCGAAGTCCAAGATCGCCGACTCGTTGGATCCACCTCGACAGCGACTCCACCGCATCGTCAGATCCGCGAGCTCGTCGCGATCAGCGCCAAGTTCTTCACGAACGACAACAAGAAGACGCTCGAACTCGCATCGAGCGCCGAAGAGAAGCGCGGCGTCAATCGGACCAGCGCACTGGGCCCTCTGTCGACATGCATGCGCCAGGGGAACCAGGCGACTTGCCGTACGCGGTAGGTTGCCCTGCGTTCACTCGTGAGCTGCGGCAGGTCCAGTGGCCCAGCACGAAATATTTCAAGCCAGACGTACCAGAGAAGTACGACGGCAAGTCGCATCCGTTGGAGTTCCTCAGCATTTACACCATCGCGGTGCAAGCTGCTGGGGGGCGGGACGACAGGATCCTTGCCAACTACTTCCCGCTGGTGCTCAAGCCCAATGTCAGATCCTGGCTCATGCACTTGCCGAACAACTCCATATCCTCCTGGGCAGATCTATGCCATCAGTTTGTCGGCGCCTTTACAGGCGGCCACAAGCCTCCTGGCCAGGAGAGCGACCTTCATCTGCTCACCCAGAAGGAAGGAGAGCCCCTGCGCAAGTACATTCAGAGATTCAGCCGCGTACAGCACAACATCCCAGATGTCCACCCTGCCGCGGTAATCAGCGTGTTCCATCAGAACGTGCGAAACCGCGGGATGCGGGAGGAGATGGCGACGTGCAAGATCAGAGACGTCAGTGAGCTATATGCCCTGGCCGACAATTGTGCGCGTGCTGAGGAAGGGAGGAAACTCCCCAGAGAGAATACAGAAGCAGGAGGATCTGATAGTGAGGGGGCTGCCCCGGCAAGAAAAAACCGGCGGCGGAACAACAGGAAGAAGAAAGGTAAAGATGTGCTGGTCGTTGAGCAGTCCGGCAACGAAGGTGGCGCCAAGAAAGCCAAGGCTGGAAGCTCCGGCGAGGGGATTGTCGCAGGCACCAACTACCAGGCTGTGGTGGTCGCCGACAGGCAGGACGGCACCAACAAGCAGTACTGCAAGATCCACCGCACCAAGGGCCATGACCTCCAGAGCTGCAAGATGGTCGAGCAGCTCGTTGAGCAGCAAAAGGCTGAATACGAGCGGCGTGACAAGGAGAAGGCCCAGGAAGGTGCTGGAGGAGCCAGCAAGAAACGCCCCGGCCGAGGAGGACGCCGCGGCAAGGCCAAGCAGCGGCAAGGAGATAGACCTCCCCATGGCCCCGACAAGGATGAAGATGACGACGATGATGAAGATATGGATGATGACGAGACCGATGAGCAGGAGTTCCAGAAAGCCACAGAGGTCCTGTGCGTTGACGGCGGTGCTTCTCTGCATACTTCGCACTGCCAGCTCAAGCAGTGGGTGCGGGAAGTTAATGCGGCAGAACCACCCGTCGAGTCACGCAGGCCTCTGAAATGGTCCAGCACGCCTATCATCTTTGATATTGAGGACCACCCTGATCGTATAACTACGGTCGGGTGCTTGCCAATGTTGGTTTCACCAACTATCCGCAACCTCAAGGTCACTAAGATGCTAGTTGACGGCGGGGCCGGCTTGAACCTGATCTCCTCCGCGGTGCTCCAGAAACTCCAGATCCCTGATAGCGAGCTCGAAGAGACTGGCACATTCCAAGGAATCAATCCGGGAAGGAGCAAGCCGAAGGGAAAGATTACGTTGCCGGTGACATTTGGCAGTGAGTTGAACTTCAGGACTGAGAGGGTCACTTTTGACGTTGCTGACTTTCCATTGCCTTAGAATGGGATACTCGGCCGTCCAGCACTCGCCAAATTCATGGCGGCCTCTCACTACGCGTACAACATAGTGAAGATGCCAGGCCCGATAAGTGTCATCTCTGTCCCTGGCGACAAGAAGGATGCTCTTATATGCGCCGACAAGATCTACCGGGAGGCAGCAGCCGCAACGGATCACAAGCCACTTGCCGCTGAAGCTCCCGGGGCGAAGAAGAAGACCAAGTACGGCAAGAGTTCTAATGCCCACTCTGGCAAGCGCACCTCTTCGGAGTGCTGCGCTACCGTCGAGGACGCACCATCGAGCTCCACCGGCAAGTGTAAGAAGACAATGGCAGCTCCACCAGAGACCAAGAAGGTGTCCGCCAAGGAGGATGGCACCGGTGGTACCTTCACCATCAGTGCCACTCTCGACCCTAAATAGGAAAGTGCGCTCGTTGCTTTCCTGTGGGCGAACGTCGACGTGTTTGCATGGCAACCATCTGACATCCCTGGTGTTCCCAGGAAAGTAATCGAGCACCATCTTGCCGTCTGTCCTCATGCGCGGCCCGTCAAGCAGAAAGTTAGGAAGCAGGCAGTGGAGCGCCAAGAATTCATTGCAGAAGAAATCAAGAAATTGGAGGCAGCAGGCCTTGTCAGAGGAGTGCTCCATCCTATGTGGTTGGCCAACCCTGTAGTTGTGCGCAAAGCAAACGGGAAATGGAGACTTTGTATCGACTTTACTGATGTCAATAAAGCTTGTCCCAAAGACCCATTTCCCTTGCCGCGCATCGACCAGATTGTTGACTTGATGCACGGCCGGATGTGACTTGCTTTCATTCCTTGATGCATACTCAGGATACCATCAAATCTTCATGGCAGAAGAGGATGAGGAGAAGACCGCATTCATCACCCCATGTGGCACATACTGTTTTGTACGGATGCCTTTCGGTTTAAAGAATGTTGGTTCAACATTTGCAAGGGTAGTCCATCACGCTTTTGAGCCGCAAATGCACAGAAATGTGGAAGCCTACAGGGATGACATAGTGGTCAAGAGCAAGGACAAGGCGACTCTGATTCAAGATTTAGACGAAACCTTTGCAAATCTGCGCAAGATCAACCTCAAGCTTAACCCCGAGAAGTGCGTGTTTGGAGTCCCCTCCGGCAAGCTTCTCGGGTTCTTCGTGTCTCAGCGGGGAATTGAGGCCAATCCCGACAAGATCAAGGCCATTGAGCAGATTGAAGCACCAAAGCGCGTCAAGGATGTACGAAGACTTGCCGGTTGCGTAGCTGCTCTCAGCAGGTTTATCTCTAGGTCTGCTGAGCGCGCCCTGCCATTTTTCAAAATTTTGAAAAAGGCGGGTCCAATGAAATGGACTCCGGAAGCGGAGGCTGCACTGCGGGACTTAAAGAGATACCTGTCCTCCACTCCAACACTTGTCGCACCTAAGCCACAAGAGAAGTTGCTGCTATATATAGCGGCAACCAATCAAGTGGTTAGTGCCGCGTTAGTAGCGGAGAGGGAGGCGGACGATGAGCCAGCAACCACGGCAGATGCATCCAGCGACAAGAACAAGACTTCACCGGCAAGCTCTGGTCCCGACAAAGATGGATCTGCGCAGACACGAGAGAAGATGCAGAAAAGAATGGTGCAGCGCCTAGTTTACTTTGTCAGTTCCCTTCTGCAGGGGGCTAGGTCAAGGTACTCTGGTGTGCAGAAATTGCTTTTCGGCCTTCTCATGGCCTCGAGAAAGCTGCGCCATTACTTCCAAGCACATGAGATCACAGTCGTCACTCGTTTTCCGCTGAAGAGGATACTGCAGAATCCAGAAGCAACAGGCAGGATTGTCGAGTGGGCACTGGAACTGTCAAGCTTTGGCCTCAAGTTTGAAAGCACTTCAACTATCCAAAGCAGAGCGTTGGCAGAGTTCATAGCAGAATGGAGGCCAACGCAAGATGAAGAAATTCCGGAGACAAGCATCCCCGTCAAGGAAGCAAGCAAGGAGTGGCTGATGTACTTTGATGGTGCCTTTTCGCCGCAAGGCGCCAGTGCGGGCGTGCTACTTGTCGCACCCACCGGAGAGCACCTCAAGTACGTAGTCCAGATGCACTTCCCCAAGGAGCAAGCAACGAACAATACCATAGAGTATGAGGGTTTGCTTGCCGGTCTCAGGATCGCGGCAGACCTTGGGATCAAGAAGCTCATTGTCAGGGGTGACTCACAGCTTGTCGTCCGCCAAGTGAACAAGAGTTATCAGAGTCCGCTGATGGAAGCTTACGTTGATGAAGTGAGAAAGCTAGAAGAGCACTTTGACGGCCTACAGATGGAACATGTTCCAAGAGTTCAGAACGACGTTGCCGATGGCCTATCAAAGTGCGCCGCACTTAAGTTACCTGTGGAACCAGGGATCTTTGTGCTCAGACTGACTCAACCGTCTGTAACGCCATCAACTGGACAGAGCAAGAAAAGGAAGTTGATTTCTAGCGACTATTTTCCGGCAGAGCTCCCCAAAGCCGCCGTCGAGAAGGTCCCCAAGATCAACGCCAAGGGTGCTGAGGAGCAGACTGCTCCGGCAAGCCTTAGGGTTTGTTCCGTTGAAGCAGACGCTTCCGACAAGTTTTGCTCCGGCAAGCTTGCCGGGGAACGTCAAGCTCCAGCTGAGCCGCAGGTTCTCGCCGTAGAAGCGGATGTTCCCGCAGCAGCAGATGTGCCTTTAGTCCTTGTTGTCGAGCCGCAGGCTCCAGCATGGGCGCAGCAGATTGTCCGTTTCCTTCAGACAGGAGAACTTCCCGAAGAGCAAGAAGAAGCGGAAAGAGTAGCCCGACAGTCAAGTATGTACCAGTTTGTTGACAACACACTGTACAGAAGAAGACTCAACGGTGTGAAATTGAAGTGTATTCACCAGGAAGACGGACAAAAGCTGTTGGCAGAGATACATGGAAGTATATGTGGTCACCACATTGGCGCAAGAGCACTTGCCGGCAAAGCGTTCCGGCAAGGTTTCTTTTGGCCGACAGCCCTCCAGGATGCAACTGCACAAGTAACCAAGTGTGAAGCGTGCCAGTTCCATTCCAAACAGATACACTAGCCAGCTCAAGCTCTCCAGACGATCCCTTTATCCTGGCCATTTTCGGTCTGGGGGCTCGACATCCTCGGCCCCTTTCCCCGAGCTATCGGGGGCTTTGAGTACTTGTACGTTGCAATCGACAAGTTCACAAAGTGGCCGGAAGTGGAAGCAGTGAGGAAGGTGACAACACAGTCAACAGTCAAGTTCTTCAGGTCGATTGTTTGCCGCTTCGGGATCCCTAACAGGATCATCACCGACAACGGCACGCAATTCACGAGCCGCACCTTCATGCAATACATCCAAGATCTTGGCGCCAAGGTCTGCTTCGCTTCTGTTGCTCACCCGAGAAGCAACGATCAAGCGGAGAGGCAAATGCTGAAGTGTTACGCGGGCTCAAGACCAGAACTTTCGACAGGCTGCACAAGTGCGGAAAGAACTGGATTGAGGAGCTGCCGGTTGTTCTTTGGTCGGTCAGGACGACGCCAATCGAGCCACTGGCCAGACACCTTTCGCTCTAGTCTATGGAGCAGAGGCAGTTCTCCCCATGGAACTCATATACGGATCACCTTGAGTGCTCGCTTATGATGAGCTTGAGCAAGAGCAGCTGCGACAAGATGACGCGCTGCTCCTTGAGGAGGACCATCTTCAGGCTGTTGTACGAGCTGCTCGATACCAGCAAGCTTTGCACCGCTACCATAGCCGCAAAGTTAATGCCAGAAGTCTCGAGGAAGGCGACCTTGTTCTTCGGCGCGTTCAGTCCGCCAAGAATTCCAACAAGTTGACGCCGAAGTGGGAAGGCCCTTACCAGGTGAAACGAGTCACTAGGCCTAGCACTGTCTGCCTTGAGACCGAAGATGGCAACCCGGTGAGCAACTCCAGGAACATTGAGCATCTTCGTAAGTTTTACCCGTAAGGCGCGGTTGCCGGAACCTGTTCCGGCAACCATCTTTTGTACAAGTCTTGCCGATGTTGCATGTAATCCTTTGTACAAAGCCGGGCGCAGACCCCGTGCTTAAGTAAAGCTCATGTGCTCCGCACATCTTGTCAATTTCATGCTTTCTACTTTTCTTTGCATGCGTTATCTGACACTTTGTGCAGCACCTACCCTCGGTAAGCAATAACGAGCCGTAAGGCTCCATATCTTTATTTTCTCTTCTTTCTCTTTCTCGAAGGAAGGAAGGTTCCCTCGCACACAAGTTTGCCAGGGGGGAAGGAGAAGCTAATGGTGTGGACCAGGCATCATTCAAGGAAATTTAGCCTTACCGGGAAGCAAACGACAGAAAAGCTAAGTTGCCAAAGTTTGAGCAATCAGTTTTAGTTTTTAAGTTATCTTCCTCGAACGATCGTGCTTTGTATGGAAAACCTGTGCGCGGAGGAACCAACTCATAGCTAGCTGCGCCCTTACTTTGTTTCGAGTCCGCTCAACAACTTAAGTGAGCTACGGCTAGTTGCGACAAGGTTTCTTGTTGGTAGCGGCACCGCCAGCAGGCTGCTGACGTTCCGCACTCAGCGCTCGCAGCTAAGGTGCCTGCGCCGACAAGTTCCCTAAAAGCATAGGGCAAAAACATACAAAGGACGGGATCAAGTAAAGGAAATAACATAGCAATTGTCACCCAAAATAAAGTCATATTACAAGATAGCTTGTCGCAGCTCTAATAGATTGTTTTCGTAACATGACCAGCAGCGACAAGAAAAAGAGAGAACAAGCGGCCTAATCTACGCAATCGCCCTCAACCCTCTTGATCCCGCTCACCTTGTCCACAATGGGTGCGACAAGGGCCTTGAGCGCTTCCAGGTCAGCATCCGGCGGCAAAGACCTGAGGACGTTGGTGAGGTTGAGGCCTGGGTTGCGGAAGGCCACCTTCACCAGCACCTTTTGGAGAGCCCCCGCGCAGATCTTGCGCGACTCGTCGGCCAGCTGCTTTGGGATCTTCTCCCGGAGTCGCTGGAGGGCCGTCGCCACGCCTTTGAAGAACAAGCTGAGCTTGGCGCTGGGTTGGAGGTGCTCGTCGGATGAGTACCTGAAATCTTCCATCCCCAGCTGCGCCAGCTCCCCGTCAATGGCTGCGGCAGCATCCACGAGACCCTCGGTCCAGTGCTCCACATTCTCCCTAAAGGCACTATGGGCGGCAGCAGCATTCGCCAGCAGCGCCTCGTCGGCCTTGATCTTCTCCGACAAGGCCACCTCCCGCTCTCTGGCGCCATCCAGCGTCTGAGTCAAAGTCGCCAGCTTCAACTCAAGATCCGCATTGGAGTACTTGGCGGCGCTGAGCTCCTTGCTCCTCTCAGTGAGACGGCCTTGGAGCTCGCCGTGAGCGGCAGCGTCCTTCTCGCGCTCACGCTTGAGCGCGGCGAGCTCCTCGCCGCTCGCCTTGAGATCGGCCTCCAGCTGCGCCATCTTTGTCTCCAGCTCCTTCTTGGCGGCCTCGGCAGCTGCGGCAGCATCCTTCGCTTCCTTGAGAGCCCCACCAAATGTTTGCTCGCGCGCTGCAAGCTCCTCCTCGTGGCTGTCAAGGTTGACTTTGCGCTGCACCAACTCGCCTTCCTGCGCGGACAGCTTCTCGGCAGCAAGCCGCTGCCGCTCTTCAACCTCGGCCTTCTCGAGGAGGAAGGCTTTCCGCTCCTCGGCGGCTTGCTCCCGCTCCTCTGCCAGGGCCCGGAGAGTTTCCTACCTGAAGCCCCGGAGCTCTTTCGCGCGCTTCTCGATGTCCACCCCCGCCTTCGCGACAAGCGCTTCTCGGGACAGAAGCTTGGCCTGCCGAGCGCGGTAGAGTGACAACAACTTCTGCAGCAGCCGCTCCTCCTCGGGCTCGTCGCTGCTGCTGCTTGGCGCATCAACCAGCGTCAGCCCAGCGGAGGCAAGCACCTCTCCGTCCAGCATCTCTCCTTCGACCGGCGCCCTGGAGCTTGACGCCCAGGGGACCTTGATGAAGATGCCGTCGCCGGCCTTCAGATAGGCGCCGGGCTGGGGCTCTTCGGAGCCTGGCGCTGCAGCAGCGGCGGAGGGATCGGCGGTCGGTGTAGCGCCTGGCGCTCCTGCGGCCTCGGGGCCGTCAGTGCGATCGTCGGATCCCTCGCCAGCTTCTGCGGCGGCAGCCTTGGCGGCCTCTTCGCCGGCGGGCTCATCAGCGCCGGCTTCTCCTTCGGTGGCGACGGTGTCGTCGGCATTGCTGCGCGCGTTCTCCCCGCCGGCGACCTCGGTTTCCATCGGCTCCGTGGCAGATGGATCTATCGAACGGAAAAAGGAGAAGAATCAAGCAAATATCCAAAAAGAAAAATCAGAAGAAGAAGAACCCAAGGGAAGTTTTCAGGCGAAAGGGTTACCTGTACTGGGACCTGCAGTCGTGGTCTCAACCACCGGAGGATCGCTGGTGCCGTCCCTTGCCGGAGAACTGTCCCTTGCCGGAGAATTCTCCCTTGCCGGAGAACGCTCCCTTGCCGGGGAATCCTCCCTTGGCGGTGTAGTTGAAGCAGATGTCATTTCGGGAGCGGCTTCCGGGCACTCCTGGTGGAGCTGCTCTGCTCCTGCACAAACCATCAGTCAGATGTCAGCAAAGAAAGAGCAGCCATGCGCGCCCGACAGCAGGAAATAAACCATATACTTATGCTGGGGGCTGCGCTGGGGGCTACTTGGAGGAAGGGTTGCCGGGTCCGGCAAGGTGGTCTCGGACATGTCCCCTGCCGTCGGAGTGGGATTGTCCTCGATGACAATCACCGGGGCCTTGGCTCTCTTTGCTGCTCTCTGGGCCAGCGTCCTGAAAAGGAATGGGATCAGAGTAAAGCAAATCAGATACAAGACAAAGCAACAAAATTGAAGAACTACAAGTACAGCAAAAAAATCTTACTCTTCTTCTTCCTCGTCGGAGCTGAGCGCGGAGAGATCGAAGTCCGGCTCACCTCCGGTGCGACGAGGCGGAGGAGTAGTTTCCCTTGCCCGCTTGGCAGGAGCAGTGGCGGTGGACCGGGAAGATCCCGCTCCAGTTGCCGCAGCGGCGTGAGGAGCTCCCACGGCAACATTGCTTGCCGCGGTGGAGTGTGTCGCACGGCACGGCGGCTGTTGACTCGTCTGCCGCTCCGCTACGTCCCCGGCCCTGCGGAGACGCCTTCTCGGTGGAGTTGGGGGCTCCGCTTGCGACGAGCTGCCTGAAGGTTCGAGCCCGACAAGCTCTTCCTCGCCGGGCTCGCTCGACTCAGTTTCAGGCCCGACAAGCTCTTCCTCGCCGACAAGCTCCTCTCGCTTGGCAAGGCTTGCCGCCTCTACTGCCTCTGCCTCCTCCACGGTGAATCCGAACTCGCCCGCGGCAGCGGCTGCTGCCGCCTCTTCCAGCCTGGTGGCGATGCGCTGCATCTCCGCATCGGTGGTGTCGCGAGTGAGGCTCTTCTGTTCATCAGAGCAGACCGCCACTTCTACCAGGCTGTCGAAGAACTCCTGCACGACGTCGTCTGCAGGCTCTTGCCAAGTTTTAACGATTCCATGCGAATCGCACAGTGGCATCATTGCACGGATGCGGTCGAGCGAGGAATTGTTGCATAGCGGAACGACACCCGTCGGCAACATAAATGCTTCGGGATGTTGAGGATCGCGCTTGAACAACTCCAGGATCATCGCGTCCAGTTCCAAGACAGTGAAGTTGAAGTTGAGGCCTGGGCGCAGCCTCATGATATCCGCTGCGTTCTGGAACTCCCAGGCGGGTCTCCTCCTCTCCTGCAGGGGGTTGATGTGGCGGCGAAGAAAATCTGCGCCAACGGCGCCTACGGTGGGCCCGGCATGCCTGAGGCGTAGGATCCGGGTGTCGGCAATCCTCAGCCTATCATCTTCCGGGGCCACATTGCTCCAATCGTTGCCGCGCGCTATTGGGACTTGGCGCTGGGCGGTAAAGGGCTACAGGTTCTCCTCGACGATCCAGCACCATTCTGCCCTCCATTCCAACCACTTGCTGCGGAGCTCTCCCTCCAGATAAGCTTCCTTCTTGCCGGTCCTCGAGATCCAGGCGATTCC
The DNA here is from genome assembly GCF_002162155.2 of Triticum dicoccoides. Lineage (NCBI taxonomy): Eukaryota > Viridiplantae > Streptophyta > Magnoliopsida > Poales > Poaceae > Triticum > Triticum dicoccoides. Next base: position 567,820,721 of record NC_041381.1, on the reverse strand, counting down.
ACCGGATAAGGGCTCCCCTCTCAACTCGAGGCATAAAGAAGTGGCGGAAAAGGGCTACATTTGGATAGACTCCGACAAAGTTTTCGCAGAGATGTGCGAAAACTGCCATGGTCAGAACAGCATTGGGGGTGAAGTCAAGGAGGCAGAACCCGTAGGTGTTCATGATATCGCAGAAGAATTCAGAGAAGGGCGGGCAGAGCCCGCAGTAGAAGAACAGCGCGAAGAAAGGGTACCCATTCGGAGCCAATTCCGAAGCGGCAGCTGGGAGTACCTTCGTACGCGGGTGCGCTCGTGTCTCCGTCGACCAGAAGAGGTAGTAGTACTCCCTCAGCTCCTTCGCGCCAAGCTGAGGGGGGAAGATTGCCCGCTCCTTTCGCAGCGCCGTGAGCCGCTGCGCATCGGCCGACTTCACGACCTTCCCCTTGTCGGCTTTCGGAGCCATGGCGGAGGTGGTGGGGGAGATCGACGGCGTTGGGGATGCTGGCGGTGATGGGGGGCGGAGCGCTGCTCTCTCTCAGCTTTGGGAAGAAGGGGGGGAGCGGCGGAGATTTTTGAGATTGGAGTAGCAACCGGCGAGATGGGCGAACTACCCCTGTTTCCCCTGCTTATAAGGAGGGAGGGGGCGGACGTTCCGCCTTTCCGAATAAAGAAACCACCCACGATCTCTCCCACGACGCCGCATTCAACGCGTGCCGTTCGGGGAGGGCGCGGTGGATATGGAGAAAGATATGGCGTGACCCAGGCCGCGCGTGCCCGTGCCCTGTTTTGGGCCTGGCCCAACAGTGCTCGGTACCGTGTGTGGCCCAGGCCCGGGGGCTCCTGTCGGTGTACTAGAGTAGGGGTACCCTAGTATCCCGAACTTGTGCACGGGCAGTTGCAGCACCCCGCGGCAAGGCTTGTCGGGTGACCGCCAAGGTCCTCCGTGGTTGCTTTGGAGCCATTCAAGAACAAAGTATTCAAGCCAAGGAGACAAGGCCCCGGCAAGAGGAGCTTGCCGGGAAGGCCAACCAAGGCATCTCAAGGAACTTGCCGCGACGCGCCACGCGTCCCGGCGAGGCCCGATGAGCGACAAGCTTCCGGGCGCGACAAGACAACGACCGCGGCAAGGCGCTTGCCGCGGCAAGGCTACCACCCTGTAGCCGCGCTCCAGCACATCCACCAACGTGTCGCCCTGGGGCCTTTCCAGGCGCGTGTGGCAGGAGGCTGTGCAGCCAGCGGTGCGCGGTGGGAAGCGGCGCTGACAAGTTTGCCATCGTGGCGAGCGGTGGCGCCCCTGATGGTCCTTTTTTGCACTGTTTGGGCGACATAGACGGGCATTTAATGCCTTTGTCCCCTGCCGTCAGGGTTAGGTAGGATACACTGTACAGGTAGCTGTACCAACCACAATCCCTTTTCCATTTTTTCCCTTGTCTACGTTGCCACCTGTCGGTGACCCCTTTAGCATATAAAAGGAGGCCCATGCGCAATGTAGAAGGGGGTTCGAAGCCAGAAGAATACTCACGCTCGGTCTCGTTAGCAGCTAAAGTGTACTGTAGCACTCAGCACTCCCGAGCAAGAACTCAATACACTCAGGCATGCAGCAGTAGGAGTATTATCTCTCCGGAGAGCTCCGAAGCTGGGTAAAACCGCTCGTGTGCTTCGCCTCGATCTGCTCTTCGTGCGATCTCCGCCTCCCGCCGAACCGAAAGTGGCCCGGACCGCTGGTCCCCATAGGTGTTCGTGGGTCAGCCTTCCCCGACAGTCCCGTATGTGATCCCGGACATGACGAGGAGTCTCGAAATGGTTGAGACATAAAGATTTATATATTGGAAGCCTATATTTGGATATCGGAATCATTCCGGGAGAAAGCGGGATTTTTCCGGAGTACCGGGGGGTTACCGGAACCCCCCCGGGGGTTATTGGGCCTACATGGGCCGTGAGGAAGAAGAGGAGGGCCGGCCAGGGCAGGCCGCGTGCCCCCTCCCCCCCTAGTCCGAATAGGACAAGGAAGGGGGGGGCGGCGCCCCCTTTCCTCTTTCCCCTCCCCCCTTTCCTTCTCCACCAAGGCAAGAGGGGGGAGTCCTACTCCCGGTGGGAGTAGGACTCCTCCAGGCGCACCCCTAGGGGGCCGGCCGCACCTCCCCCTCCCTCCTTTATATACGGGGGCAGGGGGGCACCTCTAGACACACAAGTTGATCTTCGTGATCATTCCTTAGCCGTGTGCGGTGCCCCCCTCCACCATATTTCACCTCGATCATATCGTTGCGGTGCTTAGGCGAAGCCCTGCATCGATAGAACATTATCATTGTCACCACGCCGTCGTGCTGGCGGAACTCATCCCCGACACCCTACTGGATCGGAGTCCGGGGATCGTCATCGAGCTGAACATGTGCTGAACTCGGAGGTGCCGTACGTTCGGTGCTTGGATCGGTCGGATCGTGAAGACGTACGACTACATCAACCGCGTTGTCATAACGCTTCCGCTTACGGTCTATGAGGGTACGTGGACAACACTCTCCCCTCTTGTTGCTATGCATCACCATGATCTAGCGTGTGCGTAGGAATTTTTTTGAAATTACTACGTTCCCCAACACAAACTCCACCAGCTTTTGCACGAACATCACGCACATGAGCATCTTAATTCCAAAAAATATCTGTATTTTTTGACTTTTTTCTATCTTTAACGACTTTTTGATTTTGCCCGGGCTCATCTGAGCCCGGGAGCAAAAACGCCGCTTCCACAAATGACTATGTACTTATGTATGAGACGTTGGGGAACATTGCATGGGAAACAAAATTTTCCTACGCTTACCAAGATCAATCTAGGAGATGCACATATACGAGAGGAGAGATTGGATCTCCATACCCTTTTAGATCGCTAAGCAGAAGCGTTAAGAAACGCGATTGATGTAGTCGAACGTCTTTGCGATCCAATCATGATCCGTCCACGAACTTCCGATCAAGTGCCGAACGGACGACACCTCCAAGTTTAGCACACGTGCAGCTCGGCGGCGTCCTCTCCTTCTTGATCCAGCAAACGAGAGAGAGGGGGTAGATGAGACCGGGACTAACAAGAAGGTATGGTGGTGGTGGTGGCAGTGGAATTCCGGCAGGGCTTCGCCAAGCGCGTACCGGTGAAACATGGGAGGAGTTGGGAGAGGTAATGGGCAAGGTTCCAAGGTTTGGCTGCCCCAACACTTCCCCACCTTTATATAGGTGTGGAGGGGGTTGGTGGATTTCCCTCCAAGGCCCTAGGGTCGTTGGCCAAAGGGGGAGGAAGGAAATCCCTCCTTTCCTTCCTCACGGATCGCGTTTCCCTCTTTTTAGGGATCCTGATCTTATCCCTTTGGGTTATAAATATATGCAATTCCCTTTGTTCGGTGATATGTTACTTTCCCAAGATTGGATCATCGGTATCTCCATACCTAGTTCAATCTCGTTACCGGCAAGTCTCTTGACTCGTTCCGTAATACAAGATCATGTGGCTAACTCTTTAGTCACATAGCTTGCAAGCTCATTATGATGTTGTATTACCGAGTGGGCCCTGATATACCTCTTCGTTATACAGAGTGACAAATCCCAGTCTTGATCCATGATAACTCAACAGACTCCCTCGGAGATACTTGTAGAGTATTTTTATAGTCACCCAATTGCGTTGCGATGTTTGATACACACAAGGTACTCCTTCGGTGCTAGTGAGTTGCATGATCTCATGATCATAGGAACAAATACTTGACATGCAGAGAGCGATAGCAATAAACTTGATACGATCATATGCTACAATTATAGTTTGTGTCTTGCCCATCACATCATTCTCCTAATGATGTGATCCAGTTATCAAATGACAACTCATGTCTATGACTAGGAAACCATAGCCATCTTTGATCAACGAGCAAGTCCGGTAGAGGCTCACTACGGACATGTTGTTATCTATGTGTCCACACATGTATTTGAGTTTGTAGTCAATACAATTATAGCATGGATAATAAACAATTATCATGAACAAGGAAATATAACAATAACCACTTTATTATTGCCTCTAGGGCATATTTCTAACAGTGTCCCACTTGCACTAGAGTCAATAATCTAGCATTACATGGTAATGAATCTAACACCCATAGAGTTCTGGTGTTGATCATGTTTTGCCCATGGAAGAGGTTTAGTCAATGGATCTGCAACATTTAGATCCGTATGTACTTTGCATATGTTTATGCCCTCCTCCTTGATCGCATCACAGATGGAATTGAAGCATCGCTTTATGTGTCTATTCCTCTTGTGAAACCTTGGTTCCTTGGCTAGAGCAATGGCACTAGTGTTGTCACAGAACAAAGTCATTGGGTACAGTGTACTGGGCACAACTCCAAGATCTGCCATGAGCTACTTCATCTAGACACCTTCCTTCGCTACCTCCGAGGCAGCTATGTACTTTGCTCCACATGTAGAATCATCTACCACGCTTTGCTTGGAACTGCACCAGCTTACCGCTGCCCCATTTAGAATATATATATGTATCCTGCTTGAGACTTAGATTCATCTGGATCAGTGTCAAAGCTTGCATTGACGTAACCCTTTACGACGAGCTCTTGATCGCCTCCATAAATGAGAAACATTTCCTTCATCCTTTTCAGGTACATAAGGATATTTTTGACCGTTTTCCAGTGTTCCACTCCTGGATCACTTTGAAACCTTTTGGCCATACTTATGGCAAGGCTGACATCTGGTCTTGTGCACAACATCACATACATGATAGAGCCTACGGCAGAAGCATAGGGGATGACACTCATATTTTTTCTATCCTCTATAGTCATTGGGCATTGAGTCTTACTCAACTTCACACCTTGCAAAACAGGAAAGAACCCCTTCTTGGACTGATCCATTTTGAACTTCTTCAAAATCTTTTCAAGGTATGTGCTTTGTGAAAGTCCTATCAAGCGTCTCGATCTATCTCTATAGATCTTGATGCCTAATGTGAAAGCAGCTTCTCCTAGGCCCTTCATTGAAAAAAAATCTTGTTCAAATATTCCTTCACGTTTTCCAAAAGTTCTATATTGTTTCCAATCAACAATATGTCATCCACATATAATATTAGGAACACTATAGAGCTCCCACTCACTTTCTTGTAAATACAAGCTTCTCCGTAAACTTGTATAAACCCAAACGTTTTGATCACCTCATCAAAGCGAAGATTCTAACTCTCATATACAAATCTTCCTTAAGGAAACCATTAAGCAATGTTGTTTTGACATCCATTTGCCAGATTTCATAATCGAAAAATGCAGCTATTGCCAACATGATTCTGATGGACTTAAGCATCGCTGCGAGTGAGAAAGTCTCATCATAGTCAACTCCTTGAACTTTTTAAAACCCCTTTCCCACAAGTAAAGCTTTATAGACGGTGATATTACTGTCCGCGTCCATATTCTTCTTGAAGATCCATTTATTTTGAATGGCCTTTTGCCCTTCAGGTAATACTTCCAAAGTCCAGACTTTGTTTTCATACATGGATCCCATGTCACATTTCATGGCATCTAACCATTTGTCGGAATCCGGGCCCACCGTCGCTTCTCCATAGCTCGTAGGTTCATCGTTGTCCAACATCATGACCTCTAACATAGGGTTACCGTACCACTCAGGAGCAGTACGTATCATTGTCGCCCTATGTGGTTTGATAGTGACTTGATCCGAAACTTCATGATCACTATCATTAGCTTCCTCTTCAACTGGCGTAGGTGTCACAAAAAAATCTTTCTGCACTGTGCTACTCTCTGGTTTAAGTGAAGGTTCAACAACCTCATCAAGTTCTATCTTCCTCCCACTCAATTCTTTTGAGATAAACTCTTTTTCGAGAAAGGACCCGTTCTTAGAGACAAACACTTTGCCCTCGGATCTGAGATAGAAGGTATACCCAGTCATCTCCTTTGGGTCTCCTATGAAGATGCATTTGTCCGCTTTGGGTTCGAGCTTTTCTGGTTGAAGGCTTTTTGACATGAGCATCACAGTCCCAAACCTTAAGAATCGATAGCTTAGGTTTCTTGCCAAACCATAGTTCATACGCTGTCGTCTCTACGGACTTAGATGGTGCCTTATTTAAAGTGAATGCAGCTATCTCTAATGCATAACCTCAAAACAAGAGTGGCAGATTGGCAAGAGACATCATAAAACGCACCATATCCAATAAGGTACGATTATAACATTCGGATACACCATTACATTGTGGTGTTCCAAGTGACATTAGTTGTGAAACAATTCCACATTGTCTTAAGTGATTGCTGATGAAGTCATGTACCTAGGGTAGGGTTACGGACCTGTCCAAGGTACCCTCCCCAAGGGCATCTCTTAGTAGAAGCCGTCTTCCAGTCGACCAAGAGAGGTTCCACTTGACAGGCTAGAAGACACTCGACGAACCTGAAGACACTCGGCCATGAAGACTCACTCGACCATCAGGAGTTCAAGATCTACTCTATATCCAAACGGTCTGTAATTAAGTAGTCTTTATGGCCATGATGACACTTTATGTAAGGGATTACCAGTAACGTCTGGCCTTAATGTACTTTAACCCTCCGCTACGTGGGCTGGCTGGGGTCCTGGCGTCCTCTATATAAGCCACCCCCCTCCACAGGTAGAAGGGTTCGCACCCCTGTACCTTTCACACACGTAATCCAGTCGACCGCCTCCGGGCTCCGAGACGTAGGGCTGTTACTTCCTCCGAGAAGGGCCTGAACTCGTAAAATACTCGTGTGTACAACTACTCCATAGCTAGGATCTTGCCTCTCCATACCTACCCCCCATTCTACTGTCAGACTTATAACCACGACAGTTGGCGCCCACCATGGGGCGGGTGTCTTAGCGACTTGTTGGAGAAGTTGCAACCTTTTCAATTCCCATCATCATGGTTTCAGGCGGATTTCTGGTTGAGGGCCGCGAGATCCATCTCGGCGCGCTCACGTTCGTCGCCGATGACTCTGCCTGGCTACAGGAGGCTCCGCTCGACGTGGATGCGCTCCCGGTCCGTGGAGCAACGCATTTTTGAGCATGCGTCCGCGGCGTCCTTCTGCGGCAGCCGTCGACTCCATATCGGTCAGTTTTCGTGTCATCCTCCCTCCCAGCTTCCCGCCGGCGTAAGCGCTCCGGTCGGTCGAGGCTCCAGCGGTGGGTGTGGCACACAGTGGCTCGCCAGTCGACCGCTGCCCAAGTCGCGGCAATCGAGCCCGACGAATCTCTCTACGGCCTGTTTGACCTGTCGACTGGCTCCGCAGAGACTGCATCCGAATGCGACAGCAGTGATCCGGCGGCGGAGGTCCTGATGGTCAACGGGCCGCATGTTCCTCCCGGCTTTCCTGGCGCCGAGGGAGGCAACGGCGGGGGCGATCCGTCGCACGACCATGAGGAGTACCGCCCCGAGCCCCTCGACTCGTAGCAGAGGGAAGAGCTTCTCCGCCAGAACATGGATGCGCTTCATACTCCGATCGTTGGAGAAACCCCCGAGGCTCGCGCCTTAGAAGATGCGCGCTTGGCCAACCTGGCTGAGCGCACTCGACTGGAGAACCTTCAGCGAGCACTCGACGAGTGCGCGCGTCAACGGGTCCCGGACTCCAGTCGACGCCAACTCTTTAAACCTCCGTCTCAGGTATACCGCACTCCAATCCAGAATTTGGCAGCTGCAACACGTATAGCAGAGTCGATTCAGCCTTCCAGTCAGAGGCTGGCAGAGGCTTGATATAGATTAGGGATTTGCTCCGGGCAGCTGGGGATCAGAGTTCGGTTGTGTCACAATCGCGGAACAGGATTCATAGCAGGTCCGTGGCGGCGAATACTGTCTAGTCAGCTCATAGCCCCAGATCGCCCCCAAGGCGTGAAGGGCATGGCGACCGACACGATCAATACAGGAACTATGAGCAGGATGATCACCGAGTCGATCGCAACGATCGACGTCGAGTGCCCACCCCTCCCTGGAGAGGTGGATCATATATGCCTCGACAGCAAGATGACAGATGCCAGTACAGTGGCGGACGAACAATTCCAGTCGACCCTAGAGAACCAGGCTTTGACGCGAGATCCATCATCGTTCAAGGTCTGGTCGGCCGGAACAGAGCCCACAGAGAGGGTAATGACAGAGACATACCCACCAGCAGCCGAGTGCATGTCTCCGGACCAGAGTGTTTCAGCAGAGCCATCAGAGCCACGGTGATTCCTCCCAACTTCAGGTTGGCGACTGGAGTCAGCAAGTTCAACGGTGAGTCCAAGCCCGACACTTGGCTTGAGGACTACCGAGTGGCTGTTCAGATCGGTGGTGGAAATGATGAGGTGGCCATGAAACATTTGCCTCGCATGTTGGAAGGGTCAACCAGGGCATGGCTGAATCAGTTGACGCCCAGCAGCATCTACACATGGGAGGACCTCTCCCGAGTGTTTGTTAGGACATTCGAAGGAATGTGCAAGCGGCCAGCGGGGCTGACAGAGCTGCAATCTTGTGTATAGAAGTCGAATGAGACTCTGAGAGATTACATCCAGAGGTGGATCACACTGCATCATACAATAGAAAATGTATCCGATCACCAGGCGGTTTGCGCCTTCAAGGAAGGCGTAAAGTACAGAGAGCTAAGCCTGAAATTCGGTCGAACCGGAGACATGTCTCTGAGTCGAATGATGGAAATAGCCACCAAATATGCCAATGGTGAGGAAGAGGATCGGCTCCGGAGCGGAAAACACAAGTCAGTCGCCCAGGACACCGGAGGTGGAAATTCCAGTCGGAAGCAAAAGCGTAAAGCTGAGCCAGCCGCACCTGGAGAAGCCTTGGCCCTGAACCAAGGAAAATTCAAAGGGAAACCCAAGGGGCCTTGGAACCCCAAGAAGGTAAAAGATAAGGAAGGAAATGACGTGTTGGATTTGCCATGTCACATCCACACCAAGAAGGACGAAGAGGGTAATTTCATCTACCCGAAGCATACCACTCGACAATGTCGAGTCCTGATACAACAGTTCCAAGGGAAGCAGTCCTAGCACAAAGAAAAAGAGTCGGACAAAGTTGAGGAAAAGGAGGATAGTGACGGAGAATATCCGTAGGTCAATTCCACCTTGATGATTTTTGCCGATGTTGAGAGCAAAAACCGACTGAAAGTTATAAACCGAGAGGTGAACATGGCTGCTCCGTCAACACCCAATTACCTGAAGTGGTCTCAGACTACCATTACGTTCGACCAATTTGATCACCCCACGCACATAGCCACCCCTCGGAGGCAAGCGTTGGTAGTCGACCCGGTCGTTGAGGGCACTCGACTAACCAAAGTGTTGATGGATGGCGGCAGCAGTTTGAATATACTGTATGCTGAGACACTGAAAGGGATGGGCATTTCGATGTCTAGACTAAGCATGAGCAATATGAGTTTTTATGGAGTCATTCCTGGCAAGAAGGCCACGTCACTCGGTCAGATTGCTCTTGATGTAGTTTTTGGCGATTCAAAGAATTTCTGCAAAGAGAAGCTGACATTTGAGGTTGTGGATTTCCAGAGTGCCTATCATGCAATTTTGGGTAGACCAGCATATGAATGTTTTATGGCTCGACCTTGTTACGTGTACCTCAAACTAAAGATGCCAGGCCCTAAAGGCGTGATCACTATCACTGGTAACCGCAAGAAGGCAGAAGAGTGTTTCTAGAAGGGCTCGAAGATCGCCGATGCTCAGATGGTGGCACAAGAGTGGCAGGAACACCAAAGGAACACAGACCCGAGTGATTTGTTGCGAGCCAAGAAGCCTGCCACGGAACCAGCGTTTTAGTCGTCCGGTGAGACAAAACCCGTTCACATCCACCCGACCGACCCAAACGCTGCTCCGACTCATATCTCCACAACACTCGACCCCAAATAGGAAGAAGCGCTCATCCAGTTCCTCCGTGAGAACTGGGACATCTTCGCATGGAAACCTTCTGACATGCCGGGTGTACCCAGGGGACTGGCTGAGCATCGTCTACGAGTCGAATCGAAGGCAAAAACTGTGAAGGAACATCTGCGACGGTCCGCCGTCCAGAAAAGGAAGGCCATTGGCGAAGAAGTGGCTCGGCTCCTAGTAGCAGAGTTTATCCGAGAGATTTACCACTCTGAGTGGCTCACCAATGTCGTCATGGTCCCCAAAAAGGACAATTCTCTTCGCATGTGCATCAATTTCAAGCATATCAATCGGGCCTGCCTGAAAGATCATTTTCCTCTTCCCCACATCGACCAAATAGTCGACTCGACTGCGGGATGTGAGTGACTTTCTTTCTTGGACGCTTATTCCGGGTACCATCAGATCCGTCTGTTTGGACCCGATGAGATCAAAACGGCTTTCATCACCCCATTCGGGTGCTTCTGTTATGTCACCATGCCATTTGGCCTCAAGAATGCTGGAGCCATGTTCATGAGGATGATTCAGAAGTGTTTGCTCACTCAAATCAGTCGGAATGTGGAAGCGTACATGGATGACATTGTGGTCAAGACACGGAAAGGTTTCGACCTGCTGACTGACCTAGCTGAAACATTTGCCAACCTCAGGAGGTATGATATCAAGCTTAATCCATCAAAATGCACATTCGGAGTTCCTGGCGGAAAGTTACTCGGTTTTCTCGTTTCTGAACGGGGAATCGACGATAACCCAGAAAAAGTTGGCACTATACTCCGAATGAAACGCCCCGTGCGTGTGCACGATGTCCAGAAACTTACTGGATGCTTGGCCGCATTAAGTTGATTCATCTCTCGCCTCGGTGAAAAGGCATTGCCTCTTTACCGACTGATGAATAAGTCAGACAAGTTCGAGTGGACTCCAGAAGCTGATGCAGCATTTGCAGAGTTAAAAACCCTGCTTTCCACCCAGCCGGTGCTTGCTGCCCCAATCAGCAAAGAGCCTTTGCTGCTTTACATTGCAGCCACAGGACAAGTCGTCAGTACTTTACTTACGGTCGAGCGGGAAGAGGAAGCAAAAGCCTTCAAAGTTCAGCGCCCAGTGTATTACATTTCCGAAGTCCTGACCCCATCCAAGCAATGATACCCTCATTATCAGAAGCTTGTATATGGGATTTACATGACCACGAAGAAAGTTGCCCACTACTTCTCTGACCATATTATCACAGTCATCACCGACGCCCCCTTATCAGAGATTCTGCACAACAGAGACGCAACCGGTCGAGTGGCAAAATGGGCGATTGAACTTCTTCCCCTTGATATCAGATTTGAGGCAAAAAAAGCTATCAAGTCCCAAGCAATAGCAGTTTCCTCGCCGAGTGGACTGAACAGCAGTTACCAACCCAAGTTCACTCGGAGCACTGGACTATGTTCTTCGATGGCTCCAAAATGCTGAATGGTTCTGGTGCCGGGGTGGTCTTGGTTTCCCCCCGAGGAGATAAGCTCAGATATGTACTCCAGATTCACTTTGATTCCTTCAACAATGAAGCAGAATACGAAGCACTCTTGTACGGGTTTCGTATGGCCATTTCACTCGGCGTCCGTCGCCTCATGGTCTACGGCGACTCGGACTTAGTGGTCAATCAAGTGATGAAGGAGTGGGACGTCAGAAGCCCAGCCATCACTGGATACTGCAATGCAATCAGAAAACTGGAGAAGAAATTTGAGGGATTAGAGCTCCATCACGTTCCCCAACTGAAAAATCAAGCAGCCGATGACTTGGCCAAGATAGGTTCCAAGAGGGAAGCTATTCCGAGTGACGTGTTCTTGGAGCATGTTCACACGCCGTCGGTTCAAGAAGATCCTTTCACCGAGGAAGCCCCGCGGCCAAAAAGCGCCACAGATCCGGCTGAAGTCGAGGTCCCAGCTGTGGTCGACTTGGTCATGGAAGTTCTGGTCATCACTCCCGATTGGACAGTGCCCTATATCGCCTATATTCTGAGAAAAGAGCTCCCTGAGAATGAAGAAGAGGCTCGGGAGATCGTCCACCGATCCAAAGCCTTCACCGTCATGAGGGGACGGTTATACAGGGAAAGTGCGACTGGAGTCAGCCAGAAATGCATAACACCAGAAGAAGGTCGAATGATTCTCAACGACATCCACTCGGGGACCTGTGGCCATCATGCGTCTTCTCAGACCATCATGGCTAAAGCATACCGAGCTGGTTTCTATTGACCCAGAGCAAATGAGATGGCGAAAGAGATAGTCGACAAGTGTGAAGGATGTCAATTTTACTCCAATATGTCACACAAACCCGCCTCAGCCTTGAAGACCATTCCACTCGTCTGGCCTTTTGCTGTGTGGGGACTGCATATGGTTGGACCTCTGAGGACAGGCAGAAACGGCTACACCCATGTGTTGGTAGCAGTCGACAAGTTCACTAAGTGGATCGAGGCTAAACCCATCAAAAATTTGGATGCCGGCACCGCCGTCAACTTCATCAGGGAGTTGGTGTTCAGATATGGAGTTCCCCACAGTATCATCACGGACAATGGGTCAAACTTCGACTCCGAAGAGTTCAGAGCCTTCTGCGCATCTCAGGGTACACGAGTCGACTACGCTTCAGTCGCTCACCCTTAGTCGAATGGACAAGCAGAACGAGCAAATGGCTTAATTCTCAAAGGACTGAAACCCCGACTGATGTGCGACCTCAAACACGCAGATGTTGCATGGGTCGATGAACTTCCGTTGGTGCTTTGGGTGTTAAGGACCACGCCAAATCGGTCGACTGGGAGGACTCCGTTCTTCTTGGTCTACGGAGCTGAAGCAGTCTTGCCGAGTGATCTGCTTCATAACGCGCCCCGAGTCGAGCTTTACAACAAAGCTGAAGCAGAGCAAGCCCGACAGGACGCAGTCGATCTTCTAGAAGAAGAAAGAGAGATGGCCTTGATCCGATCGACCATTTACCAGCAGGACTTGTGTCACTTCCATGCCAGAAATGTGAAGAGTCGAGCTTTCCAAGAGGGAGATTTAGTCCTCCGAGTGGATCAACAGAAACCACACAAGCTTGCTCCCACTTGGGAAGGTCCCTTCATCGTCACCAAGGTTCTTCATAATGGGGCGTACCGCCTTTACAATGTCGAGCACCAGATCGACGAGCCTAGAGCATGGAACGCGGACTTACTCCGCCCTTTCTACACTTAAGTTTTCCATTCGGATGAGTTGTAATAAAAGTACTCTTATAGTGTATTCATCAAAGACAAGAGTTTCATAATTTTCTTAGAAATTGTTATTGCTTTTGCTTTCATAAATCTGTCCCCCAGTGGGTGGCTTAGCTGCGAACCCGTTTCGCCTAAGCTTGTAAAAAATCATGCCGAGTGGTAAGCCAGCCTTCCACTCGGAGGCTTGGCTGCGAATCTTTTTCGCCTAAGTTTTTGAAAATCCTACCGAGTGATAAGCCAGTCTTCCACTTGGAGGCTTACCTGCAGTCCAAGTACTCGCCTAAGTAAACAAAATCCTACCGAGTGGTAAGCCAGTCTTCCACTCGGAGGCTTAGCTACAGTCCAAGTACTCGCCTAAGTAAACAAAATCCTACCGAGTGGTGAGCCAGTCTTCCACTCGGAGGCTTAGCTGCAGTCCAAGTACTCGCCTAACTAAACAAAATCCTGTTGGGGAACGTAGTAATTTCAAAAAAATTCCTACGCACACGCAAGATCATGGTGATAGCATAGCAACGAGAGGGGAGAGTGTTTTCCACGTACCCTCGTAGACCGTAAGCGGAAGAGTTAGCACAACGCGGTTGATGTAGTCGTACGTCTTCACGATCCGACCGATCCAAGCACCGAACGTATGGCACCTTCGAGTTCAGCACACGTTCAGCTCGATGACGATCCCCGGGCTCCGATCCAGCAAAGCGTCGGGGATGAGTTCCGTCAGCACGACGGCGTGGTGACGATGATGATGTTCTACCGGCGCAGGGCTTCGCCTAAACTTCGCGACGATATGACCGAGGTGGAATATGGTGGAGGGGGGCACCGCACACGGCTAAGGAACGATCCGTAGATCAACTTGTGTTGTTGTGCCTAGAGGTGCCCCCCTGCCCCTGTATATAAAGGAGCAAGGGGGGAGGGGGTGGCCGGCCTAGGAGGGGCGCGCCAAGGGAAGTCCTACTCCCACCAGGAGTAGGACTCCCTCCTTCCTTGTTGGAGTAGGAGAAGGGGGAAAGAGGGGGAGAGGAGGAAGGAAAGGGGGGCCGCACCCCTTGTCCAATTCGGACCAGAGGGGGGCTGCGCGCCTCCTTCCTTTCGGCCTTTCTCCTCTATTCCCGTATGGCCCAATAAGGCCCATATACTCCCGGCGAATTCCCGGAACTCTCCGGTACTCCGAAAAATACCCGAATCACTCGGAACATTTTCGAACTCCGAATATAGTCATCCAATATATCGATCTTTACGTCTCGACCATTTCGAGACTCCTCGTCATGTCCCCGATCTCATCCGGGACTCTGAACTCCTTCGGTACATCAAAACTCATAAACTCATAATATAACTGTCATCGAAACCTTAAGCGTGCGGACCCTACGGGTTCGAGAACTATGTAGACATGACCTAGAACTATTCTTGGTCAATAAACAATAGCGGAAGCTGGATGCCCATATTGGTTCCTACATATTCTACGAAGATCTTTATCGGTCAAACCGCATAACAACAAACTTTGTTCCCTTTGTCATCGGCATGTTACTTGCCCGAGATTCGATCGTCGGTATCTAATACCTAGTTCAATCTCGTTACCGGCAAGTCTCTTTACTCGTTACGTAATACATCATCTCACAACTAACTCATTAGTTGCAATGCTTGCAAGGCTTATAGTGATGTGCATTACCGAGAGGGCCCAGAGATACCTCTCCGACAATCGGAGTGACAAAACCTAATCTCAAAATACGCCAACCCAACATGTACCTTTGGAGACACATGTAGTACTCCTTTATAATCACCCAGTTACGTTGTGACGTTTGGTAGCACCCAAAGTGTTCCTCCGGTAAACGGGAGTTGCATAATCTCATAGTTACAGGAACATGTATAAGTCATGAAGAAAGCAATAGCAACATACTTAACGATCAAGTGCTAAGCTAACGGAATGGGTCAAGTCAATCACATCATTCTCCTAATGATGTGATCCCATTAATCAAATGACAACTCATGTCTATGGCTAGGAAACTTAACCATCTTTGATTCAACGAGCTAGTCACGTAGAGGCATACTAGTGACACTATGTTTGTCTATGTATTCACACATGTATTATGTTTCCGGTTAATACAATTCTAGCATGAATAATAAACATTTATCATGAAATAAGGAAATAAGTAATAACTTTATTATTGCCTCTAGGGCATATTTCCTTCAGTCTCCCACTTGCACTAGAGTCAATAATCTAGTTCACATCGCTATGTGATTTAACACCAATATTCACATCTGCATGTGATTAATACCCATAGTTCACATCATCATGTGATCAACACCCAAAGGGTTTACTAGAGTCAATAATCTAGTTCACATCGCTATGTGATTAACACCCAAAAGAGTACTAAGGTATGATCATGTTTTGCTCGTGAAAGAAGCTTAGTCAACGGGTCTGTCATATTCAGAGCCGTATGTATTTTGCAAATATTCTATGTCCACAATGCTCTGCACGGAGCTACTCTAGCTAATTGCTCCCACTTTCAATATGTATCCAGATTGAGACTTAGAGTCATCTAGATTGGCGTAAAAGCTTGCATCGTTGTAACTTTAACAACGGGCTCTTTTATCACCTCCATAATCGAGAAACATCTCCTTAGTCCTCACTAAGGATATTCTTGACCCATGTCCAGTGATCTACTTATTAGATCAAAATTGTATTCCTTTGCCAAACACAGAGCAAGGTATACAATAGGTCTGGTTCACAGCATAGCATACTTTATAGAACCTATGACTGAGGCATAGGGAATGACTTTTCATTCTCTTTCTATTTTCTGCAATGGTCGGGTCTTGAGTCTTACTCAACTTCACACCTTGTAACACAGGCAAGAACTCCTTCTTTGACTGTTCCATTTTGAACTATTTCAAAAATTTATCAAGGTATGTACTCATTGAAAAATCTTATCAAGCGTCTTGATCTATCTATATAGATCTTGATGCTCAATGTGTAAGCAGCTTCACCGAGGTCTTGCTTTAAAAAACTCTTATTCAAGTATCCTTTCATGCTATCAAGAATTTCCATATCATTTCCAATTAACAATATGTCATCCACATATAATAATAGAAATGCTACAGAGCTCCCACTCACTTTCTTGTAAATACAGGCTTCTTCAAAAGTCTGTATAAAACCATATGCTTTGATCAACTCATCAAAGCGTATATTCCAACTCCGAGATGCTAGCACCAGTCCATAGATGGATCGCTGGAGCTTGCACAATTTGTTAGCACCTTTAGGATTGTCAAAACCTTCTGGTTGCATCATATACAACTCTTCTTTAAGAAAACCATTAAGGAATGCAGTTTTGTTTATCCATTTGCCAGATTTCATAAAATGCGGCAATTGCTAACATGATTCAGACAGACTTAAGCATAGATATGAGTGAAAAACTCTCATCATAATCAACACCTTGAACTTGTCGAAAACCTTTTGCGACAATTCTAGCTTTGTAGATAGTAACACTATCAGCGTCCGTCTTCCTCTTGAAGATCCATTTAATCTCAATGTCTCGCCGATCATTGGGCAAGTCAATCAAAGTCCATACTTTGTTTTCATACATGGATCTCATCTCAGATCTCATGGCCTCAAGCCATTTTGCGGAATTTGGGCTCACCATCGCTTCTTCATAGTTCGTAGGTTCGTCATGGTCTAGTAACATAACTTCCAGAACAGGATTACCGTGCCACTCTGGTGCGGATCTTACTCTGGAAGACCTACGAGGTTCTGTAGTAACTTAATCTGAAGTTTCATGATCATCATCATTAACTTCCTCACTAATTGGTGTAGTAGTCACAGGAACAGATTTCTGTGATGAACTACTTTCCAATAAGGGAGCAGGTACAGTTACCTCATCAAGTTCTACTTTCCTCCCACTCACTTCTTTCGAGAGAAACTTCTTCTCTAGAAAGGATCCATCTTAGCAACGAATAACTTGCCTTCGGATCTGTGATAGAAGGTGTACCCAATAGTTACCTTTGGGTATTCTATGAAGACGCACTTCTCTGATTTGGGTTCGAGCTTATCAGGTTGAAAAACTTTTTCCATATAAGCATCGCAACTCCAAGCTTTAAGAAACGACAGCTTAGGTTTACAGCTAAACCATAGTTCATACGATGTCGTCTCAACGGATTTAGATGGTGCCCTATTAAACGTGAATGCAGCTGTCTCTAATGCATAACCCCAAAATGATAGTGGTAAACCGATAAGAGACATCATAGATTGCACCATATCTAGTAAAGTACGATTACGACGTTCGGACACACCATTACATTGTGGTGTTCCAGATGGTGTGAGTTGCGAAACTGTTTCACATTGTTTCAAATGAAGACCAAACTTATAACTCAATTATTCGTCTCCACGATCAGATTGCAGAAACTTTATTTTCTTGTTATGATGATTTTTCCACTTCACTCTGAAATTCTTTGAACCTTTCAACTATTTCAGACTTATGTTTCATCAAGTAGATATACCCATATCTGCTCAAATCATCTTGTGAAGGTCATAAAATAACGATACTTGCCACGAGCATCAACACTCATTGGATCGCATACATCGGTATGTATTATTTCCAATAAGTCAGTAGCTCGTTCCATTGTTCTGGAGAACGGAGTTTTAGTCATCTTGCCTAAAAGGCACGGTTCGCAAGCATCAAATGATTCATAACCAAGTGATTCTGAAAATCCATCTTTATGGAGTTTCTTCATGCGCTTTACACCGATATGACCCAAACGGCAGTGCCACAAATAAGTTGCACTATCATTATTAACTTTGCATCTTTTGGTTTCAATATTATGAATATGTGTATCACTACGATCGAGATCCAACGAACCATTTTCATTGGGTGTGTAACCATATAAGGTTTTATTGATGTAAACAGAACAACAATTTATTCTCTTACTTAAATGAATAACCGTATTGCAATAAACATGATCAAATCATATTCATGCTCAACGCAAACACCAAATAACACTTATTTAGTTTCAATACTAATCCCGAAAGTATAGGGAGTGTGCGATGATGATCATATCAATCTTGGAACTACTTCCAACACACATCGTCACCTCGCCTTTTTACTATTTTCTGTTTATTCTGCATCTCCCGTTTCGAGTTACTACTCTTAGCAACTGAACCAGTATCAAAATGCCGAGGGGTTGCTATAAACACTAGTAAAGTACACATCAATAACATGTATATCCAATATACCTTTGTTCACTTTTGCCATCCTTCTTATCTGCCAAATACTTAGGGTAGTTCCACTTCCAGTGACCAGTCCCTTTGCAGTAGAATCACTTAGTCTTAGGCTTAGGTCCAGACTTGGGCTTCTTCACTTGAGCAGCAACTTGCTTGCTGTTCTTCTTGAAGTTCCCCTTCTTCCCTTTGCCCTTTTTCTTGAAACTAGTGATCTTATCCACCATCAACACTTTGATGTTTTTCTTTGATTTCTACCTTCGCCGATTTTTGCATTGCGAAGAGCTTAGGAATTGTTTTCATCATCCCTTGCATATTGTAGTTCATCACGAAGTTCTACTAACTTGGTGGTGGTGACTAGAGAATTCTGTCAATCACTATCTTATCTGGAAGATTAACTCCCACTTGATTCAAGCGATTGTAGTACCCAGACAATCTGAGCACATGCTCACTAGTTGAGCGATTCTCCTCCATCTTTTAGCTATAGAACTTGTTGGAGACTTCATATCTCTCAACTCGGGTATTTGCTTGAAATATTAACTTCAACTCTTGGAACATCTCATATGGTCCATGACGTTCAAAACGTCTTTGAAGTCCCGATTCTAAGTTGTTAAGTAGGGTGCACTAAACTATCAAGTAGTCATCATATTGAGCTAGCCAAACATTCATAATGTCTGCATTTGCTCCTGCAATAGGTCTGTCACCTAGCGGTGCATTAAGGACATAATTCTTCTGTGCAGCAATGAGGATAAACCTCAGATCACGGATCCAATCCGCATCATTGCTACTAACATTTTTCAACACAATTTTCTCTAGGAACATATCAAAATAAACATATGAAAGCAACAATGCAAGCTATTGATCTACAACATAATTTGCAAAATACTACCAGGACTAAGTTCATGATAAATTTAAGTTCAATTAATCATATTACTTAAGAACTCCCACTTAGATAGACATCCCTCTAATCCTCTAAGTGATCACGTGATCCATATCAACTAAACCATGTCCGATCATCACGTGAGATGGAGTAGTTTCAATGGTGAACATCACTATGTTGATCATATCTACTATATGATTCACGCTCGACCTTTCGTTCTCCGTGTTCCGAGGCCATATCTGTATATGCTAGGCTCGTCAAGTTTAACCTGAGTATTCCGCGTGTGCAACTGTTTTGCACCCGTTGTATTTGAACGTAGAGCCTATCACACCTGATCACCACGTGGTGTCTCAGCACGAAGAACTTTCGCAACGGTGCATACTCAGGGAGAACACTTCTTGATAATTAGTGAGAGATCATCTTAAAATGCTACCGTCAAACAAAACAGAATAAGATGTATAATAGATAAACATCATATGCAATCAAAATATGTGACATGATAGGGCCATGATCTTCTTGCGCCTTTGATCTCCATCTCCAAAGTACTGTCATGATCTCTATCGTCACCGGCACGACACCATGATCTTCATCATCTTGATCTATATCAATGTGTCATCACATGGTCGTCTCGCCAACTATTGCTCTTGCAACTATTGCTATCGCATAGCGATAAAGTAAAGCAATTATTTGGCACTTGCATCTTATGCAACAAAGAGACAACCATATGGCTTCTGCCAGTTGCCGATAACTTCAACAAAACATGATCATCTCATATAACAACTTATATCTCATCACGTCTTGACCATATCACATCACAACATGCCCTGCAAAAACAAGTTAGACGTCCTCTACTTTGTTATTGCAAGTTTTACGTGGCTGCTACGGGCTTAGCAAGAACCGATCTTACCTACGCATCAAAACCACAACGATAGTTCGTCAAGTTAGTGCTGTTTTAACCTTCGCAAGGACCGGGCGTAGCCACACTCGATTCAGCTAAAGTGAGAGAGACAGACACCCACCAGCCACCTTTAAGCACAAGTGCTCGTAACGGTGAAACCAGTCTCACGTAAGTGTACGCGTAATGTCGGTCCGGGCCGCTTCATCTCACAATACCGCCGAACCAAAGTATGACATGCTGGTAAGCAGTATGACTTGTATCGCCCGCAACTCACTTGTGTTCTACTCGTGCATATAACATCAACGCATAAAACCTAGCCTCGGATGCCACTGTCGGGGAACGTAGTAATTTCAAAAAAATTCCTATGCACACACAAGATCATGGTGATGGCATAGCAATGAGAGGGGAGAGTGTTGTCCACGTACCCTCGTAGACCGTAAGCGGAAGCGTTAGCACAACGCGGTTGATGTAGTCGTACGTCTTCACGATCCGACCGATCCAAGCACCGAACGTACGGCACCTCCGAGTTCAGCACACGTTCAGCTCGATGACGATCCCCGGGCTCCGATCCAGCAAAGCGTCGGGGATGAGTTCCGTCAGCACGACGGCGTGGTAACGATGATGATGTTCTACCGGCGCAGGGCTTCGCCTAAACTCCGCGACGATATGACCGAGGTGGAATATGGTGGAGGGGGGCACCGCACACGGCTAAGGAACGATCCGTATATCAACTTGTGTTGTTGTGCCTAGAGGTGCCCCCCTGCCCCCGTATATAAAGGAGCAAGGGGGAAGGGGGCGGCCGGCCTAGGAGGGGCGCGCCAAGGGGAGTCCTACTCCCACCGGGAGTAGGACTCCCTCCTTCCTTGTTGGAGTAGGAGAAGGGGGAAAGAGGGGGAGAGGAGGAAGGAAAGGGGGGCCGCACCCCTTGTCCAATTCGGACCAAAGGGGGGCTGCGCGCCTCCTTCCTTTCGGCCTTTCTCCTCTATTCCCGTATGGCCCATTAAGGCCCATATACTCCCCGGCGAATTCCCGTAACTCTCTAGTACTCCGAAAAATACCCGAATCACTCGGAACATTTCCGAACTCCGAATATAGTCGTCCAATATATCGCTCTTTATGTCTCGACCATTTCGAGACTCCTCGTCATGTCCCCGATCTCATCCCGGACTCCGAACTCCTTCGGTACATCAAAACTCACAAACTCATAATATAACTGTCATCGAAACCTTAAGCGTGCGGACCCTACGGGTTCGAGAACTATGTAGACATGATCTAGAACTATTCTTGGTCAATAATCAATAGTGTAACCTGGATGCCCATATTGGTTCCTACATATTCTACGAAGATCTTTATCGGTCAAACCGCATAACAACATACTTTGTTCCCTTTGTCACCGGCATGTTACTTGCCCGAGATTCGATCGTCGGTATCTAATACCTAGTTCAATCTCATTACCGGCAAGTCTCTTTACTCGTTACGTAATACATCATCTCACCACTAACTCATTAGTTGCAATGCTTGCAAGGCTTATAGTGATGTGCATTACCGAGAGGGCCCAGAGATACCTCTCCGACAATCGGAGTGACAAAACCTAATCTTGAAATACGCCAACCCAACATGTACCTTTGGAGACACCTGTAGTACTCCTTTATAATCACCCAGTTACGTTGTGACGTTTGGTAGCACCCAAAGTGTTCCTCCGGTAAACGGGAGTTGCATAATCTCATAGTTACAGGAACATGTATAAGTCATGAAGAAAGCAATAGCAACATACTTAACGATCAAGTGCTAAGCTAACGGAATAGGTCAAGTCAGTCACATCATTCTCCTAATGATGTGATCCCGTTAATCAAATGACAACTCATGTCTATGGCTAGGAAACTTAACCATCTTTGATTCAACGAGCTAGTCAAGTAGAGGCATACTAGTGACACTATGTTTGTCTATGTATTCACACATGTATTATGTTTCCGGTTAATACAATTCTAGCATGAATAATAAACATTTATCATGAAATAAGGAAATAAATAATAACTTTATTATTGCCTCTAGGGCATATTTCCTTCAAATCCTACCGAGTGGTGAGCCAGTCTTCCACTCGGAGGCTTAGCTGCAGTCCAAGTACTCGCCTAAGTAAAACAAAATCCTACCGAGTGGTAAGCCAGCCTTCCACTCGGGGGCTTAGCTGCAGCCCAGTTCTCGCCTAAGTTTCTAAAGAACCTTCCGAGTAGAGAGCAAACCTCCCACTCGGGGGCTTAGCTGCAGCCCAGCGCTCGCCTAAGTTTCTAAAAAAACTACCGAGTGGAGAGTAAACCTCCCACTCGGGGGCTTAGCTGCAGCCCAGCGCTCTCCCAAGTTTCTAAAATCCTACCGAGTGGAGAGCAAACCTCCCACTCGGGGGCT
>NC_041381.1:567770210-567797502 GCF_002162155.2 Triticum dicoccoides | reverse complement strand
TAAGTTTCTAAAATCCTACCGAGTGGAGAGAAAACCTCCCACTCGGGGGCTTAGCTGCAGCCCAGCGCTCGCCTAAGTTTCTAAAAAACCTACCGAGTGGAGAGCAAACCTCCCACTCGAGGGCTTAGCTGCAGCCCAACGCTTGCCTAAGTTTCTAAAAAACCTACCGAGTGGAGAGCAAACCTCCCACTCGGGGGCTTAGCTACAGCCCAGCGCTCGCCTAAGTTTCTAAAATCCTACCGAGTGGAGAGCAAACCTCCCACTCGGGGGCTTAGCTGCAGCCCAGTGCTCGCCTAAGTTTCTAAAAAAATCTACCGAGTGGAGAGCAAACCTCCCACTCGGGGGCTTAGCTGCAACTCAGCACTTGCCCGAGCATGACGAGCACAGGTCGACGACAATTTGTGCTCCACTCCTACCTGCAAAAGAGCATTATAGATGCTAGTATATACTCCAACCCAAAGGAGATGGTTGCCCAAAAGAAGCAAACGTATTTCAAACGGCAAATCAAGTTCGGATAACGTCTTACGGACCTAGGAGTGCTCAGGCATCAAGCCTGTTAAAGTTTGGCGGTTACAAAAATCACTCGGCATTCCGAGGCAAATTCAAATCATCAAGCATAACAGTTTTTTACCCCTCCTGTGGAGGGCTGGAAGGCGCAATGAACTCGTCCAGGTCAATCCCATCTACAATCCGAGTGGCGGCCGCGATGAAGGTCTCCATGAAAGAACGGAAGTCATGCTTCCTAGTATTGGCCACCTTGAGAGACACCAGCTTGTCTTCTCTCGCTTCTTTGCAGTGGACGCGGACCAAGGACAGAGCGACGTCAGCACCGCACCGGGCAGAAGACTTCTTCCACTCTTGCACTCGACTTGGAATCTCGTTCAGTCGAGTCATCAGCGACTCGAGGTCGTTCTGAAGCGTTTCTTCTGGCTAGAGCGATGTGTCGATGCGCGATACAGCGGCCTTCAGTCTTGCAAGGTAATCGACCACTGCAGCAATGCGGGACTCGAGGTGGAGCATGTTCATAGCAGTTTCATCCTTCACCAGAGAATTGACGGGATCCAAGCCAGTCTCCACTCCACTAGTCTCCTCTTCAAAGTTTTGGAAAAATTCTGTGGACATGATTCAAGGATAAGCTAACGCCCCTACAACAAGTCAGTAACTACCAATCGGAGATAATAGGTTACCTTCGAGCATGAGGAACATCTTTTTGGCGAGTCCTCCCAGATAAAGCTCCAAGTCATTCTTCTTTCCTGCCAGTTCACCAGCTTTGTCGTCCAGGACCATATTGGCATTCCTTAGTCGAGTGACTTCTTGGTTGGCCACGTCAAGAGCGGCTTTCAGATTAGTGTTTTCTTCTTCAAGTTTGTTGACGGAAGCCAACTTCTCTTCTGCAAGCCTAGTCTTCTCTGCAGCCGTTTTCTGCGCCTCGGCAAGGTCAAGGTCCTTCTTCTTCAGAGCATCCCTCAGTTTTTCTATGAAAATCACAATAAGATCAGATTCGGAGACAGGCAAGAAGCGAGGACAGTCGTCAAGATTCTCACCAAACATACCTTTTGCCTCCTCCTTCGCCTTCGTGAAGTTCTCTTGGACAAGCTTTTGGTCAAGCTCAAGCTGGATATACTTGTTCTCCAATTCGGTATAACGAGAAACAAGGTCACAAGATTTCTGCGAAAGTTCGGTCGACAAACATCAATGACAGATCACTTGCGAGTGACTAAAGGAAAAATTGTACTATTTCTAAGACTACAGATGAATCTAAACATTCAACTGTAGTCTCGGGGACTACACCCAGTGGGTGCACTCAGCGTGCCCCCACTAGTTCTATCAGCTAGACTTAGAGTCGATCAGTCGACCGGAAGCAGTTAACTGTCAAAAAAAAATTCAGACGATAGCCGATTGCCAGCAATCGACCACGGTCTCGGGGACTACACCCAGTGGGTGCACTCAGCGTGCCCCCACCAGTTTCATTGTTCCACTCGACCATGGTCGCGTGAAACAAGTAAAGTGAGAAATCTCAAGACACAAAGACTATAGTCGACTGCCAGCAGTCCACTGTAGAACCTGACACACCCAGTGGGTGCATGACAAATATCAAGATTTCCAGTCGGTGTTCAACTAACCTGGACATTGCTCTGGAGAGCTGAGCTCGCGTCATAAGCTGCTTGGCAGGCGGTTCGGATCGCCTTCACCTCCTCCATCATAATCCCGGCCTGGCGTATGGCTTCCTTGGCAGTGCTTGCTTGGTCCTCTGGGACGTGGTAGGTGGAGAAGAGAGAAGGCGGGTCAGCACTCGACGACGAAGGGCAGGCAACCGTCAACGGCTCCGCAAAGGAGACGGTAGCCCGAGCAACATTGCTCCCCTCGGGAATCTGTGGTCCAGGTGCTGACGTAACTTGCACAGCCTTGCCAACAGTCGCCTTCCTGCTCCTCCTCTGCCTCAGCGATGCTTCGTCGTCATCGTCAGGAAGATTGATGACAACGTTAAGCTGAGCTCCGAAGAAATACAGAAATCCTCGGAAGAAAAGATGCGGCGGCAGAGAAAACCCTCGATCTACATGAGTCGCCAAGAGGACGCACTCACCCTCCTGAGGTTGTGGTTGCCACTCCGCCCCCGGAAGCCTCGCTGCTCCGTGCTCGATCAGCCCCTCATTGGCTAGGTCGTCGAGGTCCTTCTGGGTGATGGTCGAGCGGATCCAATCCCCTTGGATCCAACCCTACGGCAGGCGAGACCGCGATGAGGATCCACCCCGACTGTGCGCTCTCCCCTTCGCTTGCGCTGTCGCCTTCTTTGCCCGCTCCAAAGCCGTCGTCTTCTCCTTCACCATTGTCACCGCCAAAGCTGGAACGGAGCAGCGGCGTTGGGCAATTGGCGAGTGTAGCAGATGAATCTGGAGACGAGGGAGGAGAAAATGTGGAGGCACTGTTCGGAAAACCTCCGCCTGGTTCCTTATATGGGGTCACTTTCGAGTGGCTGACGGGTAGGCCCAGGCAATCCTGTCAAATCCCGAAACAGTCGCACACGCGATACGTGGCGAAAAAGGCGGTGCAGGAATCGAGGCGTCCCTGCCTTATCCCATCCGAGTACCGCGGCCTTCTCCGCTTCGCGCGCTTCCCAAAATTCGGATCCCACTAAATCCGCTAACCACAGGGCAACTTGTCAGACGGAAGATCTCCTGCGATCCGTCGCTCGGAAATCTCCAAGTTCATAAAGTTCACTCGACAGATATAAAGAATGGATCAAGGCGACTGAACGAAAGTTGACACCCTCACTTGAAAGTCATTGATCCAGAGCAAAAACACCTTTACAGTACCAGAAAGCAGGTCGGAAAGATTGCCAACTCCGTCCTCACTCAAACCTCGATCCATTCGGGGGCTACTGATGAAGTCATGTACCTAGGGTAGGGTTACGGACCTGTCCAAGGTACCCTCCCCAAGGGCATCTCTTAGTAGAAGCCGTCTTCCAATCGACCAAGAGAGATTCCACTCGACCGGCTAGAAGACACTCGACGAACCTGAAGACACTCGACCATGAAGACTCACTCGACCATCAAGAGTTCAAGATCTACTTTGTATCCAAACGGTCTGTAATTAAGTAGTCTTTATGGCCATGATGACACTTTATGTAAGGCGTTACCAGTAACATCTGGCCTTAATGTACTTTAACCCTCCGCTACGTGGGCTGGCTGGGGTCCTGGCGTCCTCTATATAAGCCACCCCCCTCCACTGGTAGAAGGGTTCGCACCCATGTACCTTTCACACACGTAATCCAGTCGACCGCCTCCGGGATCCGAGACGTAGGGCTGTTACTTCCTCCGAGAAGGGCCTGAACTCGTAAAACACTCGTGTGTACAACTACTCCATAGCTAGGATCTTGCCTCTCCATACCTACCCCCCATTCTACTGTCAGACTTAGAACCACGACAATTGCCAAACTCATAACTCAGATATTCTCCCCCTCGATCGGATCGTAGGAATTTAATCTTCTTGTTACAATGATTCTCGACTTCACTCTAAAATTGCTTGAACTTTTCAAACGTTTCAGACTTATGCTTCATTAAGTAAATATACCCATATCTACTCAAATCATCGGTGAAGGTGAGAAAATAACGATATCCACCGCGCACGCCAGCACTCATCGGACCACACACATCAGTATGTATGATTTCCGACAAGTCACTTGCCCATTCTATTGTTCCAGAAAACAAGATGTTGGTCATCTTGCCCATGAGGCATGGTTCGCATGTGTCAAGTGATTCAAAATCAAGTGACTCCAAAAGTCCATCGGCATGGAGTTTCTTCATGCGCTTTACACCAATATGACCTAAGTGGCAGTGCCACAAGAAAGTGCTACTATCACTATCAATTCTACATCTTTTGGCATCAATGTTATGGACATGTGATTCAATAAGAATAAACCCCTCATAATGGGTGCATGACCATAAAAGATATTACCCATATAAATAGAACAACCATTATTCTCTGATTTAAATGAGTAACCATTTCGCATTAAACAAGATCCAGATATAATGTTCATGCTCAATGCAGGCACTAAATAACAATCATTCAGGTTTATCACTAATCCTGATGGTAATCGAAGAGTGAGTGTGCCGACGGCAATCACATCAACCATGGAATCATTTCTCACATGCATCGTCACTTTGTCCTTCGCCAGCCTTCGTCTATTTCGTAGTTCCTTTTTAGGTTTGCAAATGTGAGTTACCACTCCGGTATCAAATACCCAGGCACTACAACGAGAGTTGGTAAGGTACACATCAATAACATGTATATCATATATACCTTTGTTGACATTGGCCCCCTTCTTGTCGGCGAGATACTTGGGGCAATTCCGTTTCCAGTGTCTAGTTCCCTTGCAATAGAAGCACTCAGTTTCTGGCTTGGGTCCAACCTTAGGTTTCTTCATGGGAGGAGGAGCAACTTCTTTGCCACTCTTCTTGAAGTTTCCCTTCTTCTAGTAGTTTTATTGTCAACACTTGATGCTCCTTCTGGATGTCTGACTCAACGACTTTCAGCATCACGAATAGCTCGGAGACTGACTCTTTCATCCCTTGCATGTTATAGTTCAACACAAAGCTCTTGTAGCTAGGTGGTAGCGTTGAAGAACTCCGTTAGTGATGCCTTAGGTGG
The DNA here is from genome assembly GCF_002162155.2 of Triticum dicoccoides. NCBI lineage: Eukaryota > Viridiplantae > Streptophyta > Magnoliopsida > Poales > Poaceae > Triticum > Triticum dicoccoides. The sequence goes on along the minus strand of NC_041381.1, from coordinate 567,792,354 downwards.
GAGCTCAAATCCCAACTCAGCCAGACGGTTGTAATACCCAAACATTCTGAGTATGTGCTCACTAACAGAGCTGTTCTCCTCCATCTTGCAGGCATAGAACTTATCATAGGTCTCATACCTCTCGATTCGGGCATTTTTCTCAAAAATAAACGTCAACTCCTGGAACATCTCATATGCTCCATCACGTTGAAAATGCCTTTGAAGTCCCGGTTCTAAACCAACATGGTGCACTAAACTATTGAGTAGCCATCAACATGTCACTGCGAGGCGTTCACAACGTCCACAGTCCCTCGACGGGGGTGGCGCACCAAGCGGTGCATCAAGGATATAAGACTTTTGGGCAGCCATGAGGATAATCCTCAGATTACTGATGTCTACTATGCAACCTTCTTCTTGTAGACGTTGTTGGGCCTCCAAGTACAGAGGTTTGTAGAACAGTAGAAAATTTCCCTCAAGTGGATGACCTAAGGTTTATCAATCCGTAGGAGGCTTGGGATGAAGATGGTCTCTCTCAAACAACCCTACAACCAAATAACAAAGATTCTCTTGTGTCCCCAACACACCCAATACAATGGTAAATTGTATACGTGCACTAGTTCGGCAAAGGGATGGTGATACAAGTGCAATATGGATGGTAGATATAGGTTTTGTAATCTGAAATTCTAAAAACAGCAAGGTAGCAAGTGCTAAAAGTGAGGGAAAATGGTATTGCAGTGCTTTAAAACAAGGCCTAGGGTTCATACTTTCACTAGCACAAGTTCTCTCAACAATAATAACATAATTGGATCATATAACAATCCCTCAACATGTAACAAAGAGTCACTCCAAAGTCACTAATAGCGGAGAACAAATGAAGAGATTATTGTAGGATACGAAACCACATCAAAGTTATTATTTCCGATCAATCCATTGGGCTATTTTAATAGGTGTCACAAACAACCCTAGAGTTCATAGTAAAATAACACCTTAAGACACACATCAACCAAAACTCTAATGTCACCTAGATACTCCAATGTCACCAAAAGTATCCGCCGGTTTGATTTTATGATATGCATCACACAATCTCAGATTCATCTATTCAAACCAACACAAAGAACTTCAAAGAGTGCCACAAAGTTTCCACCAGAGAGTCAAGACGAAAACGTGTGCTGTCGGGAATATACCTTTGATATACCCCGCGGTATGACCCAGCCGGAAATATGACCCGGCCGGACTTGACGGCTCACGAGAGACCCGACTGACACTTGGCGACTTACTGGTCTGACGACTCATGAACCTGGCGACTCACGGATGGCCCTGACAGCGGGTCAGATAGAATACTAGGCCCAAGGCCCAGAAGGCGACTCTTGTTATGGTGGGCCGGCTTAAGAGGAAAGCACAAGGAATATTCCCCTACAAAGGAAGCAAGACTAGGACTCCACTTGTAATAGAGTAATCCTAATCCAACTAGGAATAGGCATGTAAACCACCCCTTTAACATATATAAGGAGGGGCAGGGCTCCCCAAAGAGGGACAGGGCAAGAGGAAACAATCTCTAGGGCTAGACACAAAGAGCTACTTTACCGGCGACTCTCTCGTGATGATAATGAGACCTAGCACAAACAGCATGTAGGGTTGTTACCGGATGATGTTTCCCGGGGCCCGAAGCTGTCTAAATACTTGTCTTGTGTTGCGTCTCTCGATTCCACTCAACCCCTCTCAAGCTACCACATAGATGCGTTGGCCTCATGACTAAGTCCTCACACTAGGACATCTGTCGTGACAATTCCACGACAGTTGGTCCCCACCGTGGGGCCTGCACACGGTGGTGTTGAGTTTTTGGAGGGATCTCTTTCAGGGATCGAGAAGCTCACGTTTATCAGATGAAAAAGTGCAGGCACGGAAAGCCCGTAGGATAACCCGGCAGTAGACAGCCTCGGACAGAGCCGATAAGAGAATTTAGGGTTGCGCGTGGCCGCACGTGATGAGGGGATCCATCTGGATCGATTTCCTCCGCGGTGTTCTACAAAAGTCGCCGAGACCAACAGGAAGATCCCCTTGACACCGTTGCAGAAATCCACCAAAGGAGACTCGTTTTCCGGGTCGAAGGGAGAGTTCGCTGTAGCCGTGCGTGGACAGTCAAGAAAATACAGCCACATCTTACCATCTATGGATAAGAACACAAGACCTGAAATGTTGCTAGTACCGGTACATGTCAGATCGAGAAGGCTCTTGCAAAAGGAGTCATCCATAGTTTGCTACGTGCAGACTGGGTCAAATCAAAGGAAAGAAAAAAAAGGAACACGGATCAACTTCCACCACTGCTACAGCGCATTGCCGAGATGGACAGGAGTTCAGAGGATTTTTTTCTTTGGTTAAGTGGTATGCCGTACGCCGTGGAATCGGTCCAATGGCAAGTCTCCGTCGAGAAAATAGATCTCTGCTAACCATTCCAAAGTACTACTGGCATCATGGGCATGGAAATCAAAAAGGATAAAAAAATCAGAAGGAAAGATGAGGTCTGCCAGGTTGGAGTGCTACTAGTATACTTGAGTACTCCCTCCGGTTCCTAAATATTTGTCTTTTTAGAGATTGCAAATGGACTACCACATACGGATGTATATAGACATATTTTAGAGTGCAGATTCATTCATTTTGCTCCATATGTAGTCACTTGTTGAAATCTCTAGAAAGACAAATATTTTGGAACGGAGGGAGTACATCACATGAATCCCATGGGGGTGCTAGTAGGACAAGCTACTACTATTACAGAACAGGGCTATACGCCCGTCACATCTTTCCAAGGCTGTTGAAAAAAAAGGGAACGGTACCAGGCTACCAGACAAAATTATCAGGGCCTGTGTTTGACGAAAGGTGATGGATGTTTCAAGTACTAGTGCATTTTCACCGAGTGCATTATAACAAAGGATCATATATTGTCCGAATAAATCAGGTGATATCCATCCAGTTACTTTTTATTAGTACTTGTTTTTTTTGAAAACAACTACTCTGCCCTATAGTGTTGTTATATACAGGTAAATTATTTATTACAAAAGTGTTGATATACCGCGGATATGGAGCATGCGCCAACATCATTTTTATTGGCGCTTGTCTGTGTCGCGCAACTTCACGGACACGCGTGTAAGCCGCCGTCCCCCGTAGTCTGATCTACATCAACATATGACCGATTCGCCCGTCCGAGCCAGTTTACAACACTGATGCCGACTCTCCCCGTCAGCACCAGGTTTACAACACCGATGCCGACTCTACCCATCCGCATCGGCTTACAACGCCGCAGCAGACTCATTTACTGTCCGGACGAGTCAGGTGGTATCCATCTAAAGTTTATTTCTGGCGCATATTGTTTTTGTCAAAGAAACAATTACTCTGGTCGGCAATATATTTTTTTTTGCAGGATAATGATTCATGGTAAAGATGGTGTCATGCTGTATCTATGGAGTGTGCGGACGTACATAAGTCGCCGCCTTTGCGGACCCGGTCTACATCAACTCGCCAGTTCACGTGGGTTACCGCGCCCGGGATTAAATCGCTCGTCCGCGCCGGCTTATAATGCCGCGGCCGACTCATCTGTCCGAGCTGCCTCTGGTGCTGCGGTCGTTTTACTGTCCGCCCTGTGGTCCGGCCTATTCAACGTGTCGGGTTGACTAACGGACACCACTGAGGATCATAAGGTCCAAATACATCAGGTGATATCTATGCAAACTATTTTAAATAGCACGGATCAACTTTTTTCCTTTTGAGAACAATTACTCCGGTTTATGATATTATTTATGCAGGGTGTTTGATCACTGCAAGAGCGGTAGTGACTCGCCTGCGTCCATACTGCCTCTAATGTTGCGGTTGTTTTTCCGTCTGCCTCTGTGGTTTGGTGTATATCAACATAATGCGGCTAACTTGCCCGGTTTACCACGCCGCTTCACCATGGTGGTCAGCTGATCATCAACTCCGCGGTGGATAAATACTGGCCTGACATATCAGGTGAAATCCATATAGTATATTTTTTATATTACATATTGTTTTCTTTAAAAGAACAATTACTCTGGCTTAAAAGTTTTCCAATGCAGGACAAATTGTCTACTCCAAAAGGGACTATTATCTCGCTAAGCTATTGATGACTCATACCGGTTTATATCACGGTCAAATATGGAGAATCTCAAGCCAACTCCTCGAGTCGCCTTGAGACTCGGGGGCTACAATGATACGACTCAGCAAATGTTGCCGGTTTTCAGTGAATTTAAGAACCCCAGGACGTTGGAGGGAAAGATAACCCGGTCCCGGAGGCTACTACCATATTGATGAAAATTTAAAGGCTGTCAGAAAATTTCTGGTTCAAAATGAAGAATGCCGGTTTAAAATCCGGTTCAAGGGAAATCTGTTCTCCCACAAGGCTCTAAGGCTCTCAATTCCTGTTTAAGAATTATCGGTTCAAAAAGAATTAATCTCTCGCAAATTCGAGTTTAAAGGTCATCAGAAAATTTCTGGCTGAAAATGAAGATTCTGGTTTAAGATCTGGTTCAAAGGAAAGATGTCTCCCATAAAGCTTTGAAGCTCTCAATATCCGGTTCAAAATCCCGGTTCAAGAAGAATTTATCTCTTGCAAAAAGTTAATGGTTGCTGAAGAGGACCTATTGCCATGATGCGCGGTTCAAACATGGGTATCCTGCCTTATTGGCTTATCATATTATTGATCACTTGGGGGCTTGGTCGTATTCGAACCATAGCTACACCTCTTGATCGACGTAAGGCCACCAGGGAATTTACTTAGGGGCCAAAGAGTGTTGCAAAAGCACAACTCAAACATAGGCACCCACTGAGCACAGCTCAAAATATTGCTTGGGGATTCTTTGCTTCGCAATGAACAAAGAATCTACACTTGTAACAGGCTATCAATCCACGGCTTGGAAGCTAGGTGTATTCACCTAAAACCACGGGTTATCCTGCCTTCTTTAAGTAAGCCACTCCGTCCAGGTAAACCGTGTATGACCCGTCGAACGTTTGACAAGTCAATCTCATAGACCCTGAACTTGTCAAAGTTAAAACGACGATTGGTTAAAGATTGAGGTCCATCTTAAAGGCTTTGTGAAATGGTTTAACTCAGTGGCCTGGCAGCCCATGAAAAGCCTCGATTTGGGGCCTGACAGCCCGTGAAAAGCCTCGACTACAAGTTTTCATATTCTTTTATTTGCCAAGTTTCTTTTCTCCTTTGATGATATTTATAATATTTATGATAAACCGGCGTTTATTTGCCCGGCTTGGCTTTCAACTACAAGTTGTCAATACATGATCAGTTATAATTCGGCGCTTATTGACCCGGTCTGGTTTCGACTACAAGTCGCTAGTGTTATATATGGATAATCCGGTGTTTATTACAACCTGGTACGGTTTTATCATAAACTGGCAAACTATGGGAAGAGTTATCAGTACTCAAGATTTGGGTTATCACCCTTACTACAAAAAGTTGGTAAACCAACGATGTGATTCAATGTCACAGGTATGATATATTTCATATTTGATTATTCTTAAGTGCAGCCTTGGTTATAAACCTGGGTTAAATGTTGGGCATTATGGCCTGTCCGGCGGTAAACTGTCAGGACACTTTAAACTTGTTGTAGGAAGAAACAGGTTGAATAAAGCATAATTATAAATCACCGGCATTTATTAACCCGGCCTGGCTTTTAAAACGATAAGTCGCTAGTATATGATGAGAAATTATCCGGTGTTTGTTAACTCGGCCTGGCTTTGGACTATAAGTCGCCAGTATATATTTGGATTGCGCCATTGGGATCATGCGCTTATAAATCACTGGGTATATTATTCAAATTTTTAATAGTCAACATGGCTGGATTTTTATTATGGTTATCAATAACCAATATTATGATTGAGGTTTTCAAAGTCGCTTCAGCACAATGGATATTATCTTATCAATGGGTATGATTTATTCTACAAAGAATAGTCCTGAGTCGCTGCAGGCTTACGACCCGACACTTGGGGGCTACATTATTGAAGTTGAGATTACATCAAATATGGAAGTCTCATGTCGCTACAAGCATGCACCATGACACTTGGGGGCTAATGCAAAGTCATGTTTTTGGATCACCTTATTGAAGACCTGACTCATCACAGTAATAATGAGTCGGCCCTTGGGGGCTACCAATTGCTCCTGTCAAAAATTCAAAGCTGCACAAGCTTTAATCCGTTATATTGAAAGATCCACTCCCCAGTTGGTAAAGCACGAAGCTCTTAACCTTGTGGATGTGTGTTCAAGCCCCATGATGGGAGTTACATCATATGATGTTATTTTCAATGAAGTATATATAAAGTCCCAGCTCAGTATTATCTTACTAAGCCGGCCCTTGGAGGCTACACGTTGTTGTTAAAGTCAACATGATCATATTTTCAAAGTCCCTGCTCATTATTTGCATAATGACCTGGCCCTTGGGGGCTATACTGGTTGAATTTTTTATGAGCATAAGGCAATTACAAGTCCCAGGTTGCTGCAAGCATGACAACCCGGCACTTGGGGGATACATATGAGGGATACTCAGTTCTGATTAGTGATTGAGATGAACAACATGAATTTCTTCAAAGTGGTAATATTTATATTGAAGCAAGTCTTAAGTCCTCACTTTGCTCTACTCAAGACTTGGGGGCTACAGGTATTATGCATTTAAAGGAGGAACGTCTTTAAATTATCAGTTTTGAGCAAATCAGGAAGATCAATTACATGACCCGGTGTCAACAAACAATTATGACCTGTCATCGTCTGTTTTATAACCCGACAATTTTGGTAATGATAAACCGGCAAGTTTTACATCTTCAAACTGGCTGAAAGTCAGATGAGTATTTCAAGACCAATATTTTTTAAGACAGTGCTTTGGAAACCGATTCAAGTGGATTATTTCTTACAATATTTCTCTACAAGAGACCAATGTCAGCAAATTGACTCTGAAGCTGGCATATTGACCCAGATTTCTCAAGAAAAGTATCTGGATTTTTTGCATTCACAAAAGTTTGAACATATCTACTAGAGGAGATTTTCTATGAGTTCATAGGCATGTATCAAGAAGGAAATGACAAGGACTTAAAGATGATCAGGTGCCGGTTTACAAGAATTTTTAACCCGAGGTACAACTTGTCAAAGTTGTTCTTGTGTTTGTTATACAGGATTAGTTTAACATGGATAAATCCAAATTAAACTGGGGGCTAATATCGGGGATATACCCCGAGGTATGACCCAATCGGAAATATGACCCGGCCAGACTTGACGGCTCACCAGAGACCCGACTGACACTTGGCGACTTACTGGTCTGACGACTCACGAACCTGGCGAATCACGGATGGCCCTGACAGCGGGTCAGATAGAAGACTAGGCCCAAGGCCAAGAAGGCCGGCTCATGTTATGGTGGGCCGGCTTTAGAGGAAAGCACAAGGAATATTCCATTACAAAGGAAGCAAGACTAGGACTCCACTTGTAATAGAGTAATCCTAATCCAACTAGGATTAGTCATGTAAACCGCCCCTTCAACATATATAAGGAGGGGCAGGGCTCCCCAAAGAGGGACAGGGCAAGAGGAAACAATATCTAGGGCTAGTGTAGGACCTTGAAGTATGTCTAGAGGGGGGTGATTAGACTACTTGACCAATTAAAAACTTAACCTTTTCCCAATTTTAGAGTTTGGCAGATTTTAGCTATTTTAGGACAAGTCAAGCAATCATCACACAATTCAAGCAAGCATGCAAAGAGTATATAGGCAGCGGAAGTTAAAGCATGCAACTTGCAAGAAAGTAAAGGGAGGGGTTTGGAGGATTCAAACGCAATTGGAGACACGGATGTTTTTGGCGTGGTTCCGATAGGTGGTGCTATCGTACATCCACGTTAATGGAGACTTCAACCCACGAAGGGTAATGGCTGCGCGAGTCCACGGAGGGCTCCACCCACGAAGGGTCCACGAAGAAGCAACCTTGTCTATCCCACCATGGCCATCGCTCACGAAGGACTTGCCTCACTAGCGGTAGATCTTCACGACGTAGGCGATCTCCTTGCCCTTACAAACTCCTTGGTTCAACTCCACAATCTTGTCGGAGGCTCCCAAGTGACACCTAGCCAATCTAGGAGACACCACTCTCCAAGAAGTAACAAATGGCGCGTTCATGATGAACTCCTTGCTCTTGTGCTTCAAATGATAGTCTCCCCAACACTCAACTCTCTCTCATAGGATTTGGATCTGGTGGAAAGAGGGTTTGAGTGGAAAGCAACTTGGGGAAGGCTAAAGATCAAGATTCATATGGTAGGAATGGAATATCTTGGCCTCAACACATGAGTAGGTAGTTCTCTCTCAGAAATGGTAAGTTGGAAGTGTAGGTTTAGTCTGGTAGCTCTCTTTACGAATGAAGAGGAGGTGGAGGGGTATATATAGCCTCCACACAAAATCTAACCGTTACACACAATTTACCAAACTCGGTGGGACCGAATAGTTAAACTCGGTCGGACCGATTTAGTGAACCTAGTGACCATTAGTGATTTTCGGTGGGACTGACATGCATCTCAGTGAGACCGATTCGGTTAGGGTTAGGGCATAACATAATCTCGGTGCGACCGATTACACAAACTCGATGAGACCGATTTTGGTAATTAGCTAACCAGAGAGTTGGTCAGGTAAACTCGGTGGGACCAATTTGCTCTTTTCGGTGAGACCGAAATGTTACAAAAAGGAAACAGAGAGTTTACATTGCAATCTCGGTGGGACCGATCGCTCACTTCGGTTAGACCAAAACGTTACGAAGGGAAACAGAGAGATTGCAACCCCATCTCAGTGAGACCGAGATCCCTATCGGTAAGACCGATTTGCTTAGGGTTTGTGGCAGGTGGCTATGACTTTTGGAATCGGTGGCGCCAGATAGAAAGAATCGGTGTGACCGATTTTGGCTTTAGGTTTAGGTCATTTGTGGATATGGGAAAGTAGTTGCGGGTTTTGGAGCATATCACTAAGCACATGAAGCAAGAGGCTCATTAAGCAACACCTCATCCCTTCTTGACAGTATTGGCTTTTCCTATAGACTCAATGTGATCTTGGATCACTAAAATGTAAAATGAAGAGTCTTGAGCTTTTGAGCTTGAGCCAATCCTTTGTCCTTAGTATTTTGAGGGATCCACTTTCATCATCCATGCCATGCCATTCATTGAGCTTTCCTGAAACAATATTCTTGGAATAGCATTAGCTCAATGAGCTATATATTGTTATGAATTACCAAAACCACCTAGGGATAGTTGCACTTTCAATCTCCCCCTTTTTGGTAATTGATGACAACATATAGATCAAAGCTTCGACAAAAGATAATAAAATTTAAATAGCATCGTCGCTTTAAGAAGTATGTGATAAGCAAGAGATCCCCCTAATTTTTGCATAGTTTAGATTTGCTTTGGAATGCAAATGCACAATGAATTAGGCTCATGGGTTACTCTTCCATGTCACATACATCTTGGTGGAGCGCTCAAAATAATGCACAATGAATACATGCACTCATCACCAAGCATAGTGAGTGATCACATAAGATAGATAGGATAATATCAAGCATGCATAAGTGTAGCTTATGATCAAACACATGATCATCAATGTCTCACAAGCATAGTATCTCAACCAAAAGCAAACAAAGATTGAAAAACCACCAAATAAAGCAAGAGAGAACAAAAGCAACACTCTCTCTCTCGAAGCCTATGATCTATACATTTTTCTCCCCCTTTGGCAACAAGTTACCAAAAAGTTCATAGAAAATGCATAGTGCTAGATCGACTCTCAGGCTTGATCTTCTGGTGGTGGTGTCCTGATGACTCCTTGGACGAAGGCTTGAGTTGATGTAGAGGGTGCTGGAGTTGATGCTGAAGCTGGTTGCACTAGAGCTGAAGGGGCAGTAGCTGGTGCTGGAGATGTTGCTCTAGTGTCTGGCACTGGCACAACAACTGACCTCTGAGCTCTGGGCACTCTGGCAAACACATTTGTTGTAGTCTTGCCCTTCCTCTCCTGCATGTCATCCTGCCGCTGCTCCACAACTGACTGAATCTCAGTTACTTTGACATCTAGATCATAGAATTTTTGTTCCATGATTCTTTCCAGGCTCTCCTGGTTTTGAGTTAGGGTGGCCAACCCCTTCTCAATCCTCAGAGATGATGCTATCAAGTAACCTAGCTGCTCCTGTTTGGTTTTCAAGAAATATGCAGATGCCTCCTCTTGAGTTGGCATCTTGGCAGCCTTCTCCTTCTTTGCCTTCTCCTTCTTTTCTTGTGCTTGAATTGATGATGGATCATCTTCATTCATGACAACCTCATTGTCCTTAAAGTCTGGATAGAGTGGAAAATGTTCCCTATCCAATAGATATTTTCCTGTGCCCATCTTTGAGTTTATCAATTCTTGAATCTGAGGTGCATATCCACAGCTCCTCTTCTGATCTGCTGCAGTCCTCTTGATGGTTTCAACTATAAGGCTCATGACTTTGAATTTTTGTGGCACATCAAATAAATGCAACATATTGATGGCATGCCCTTTGATCATGTTATGGTCACCAAACTTGGGCAACAAAGTGGGCCTCAGAATCCAATTTATAGTTGGCAACCCTGACAACAGAAAGTGGACTGATCCAAAAGAGAAAGTCTCTAGAGCTTTGTCTGGGATCTCCTTGTACATGTGTGACATTGAATTGTGTCCCATCTTCTTCTTTGCATAAATGTCCGGATCATCATCATTTTCCTTTGGGGCATTTATCAGACTTGCCCATTCTTCTACAGTGGATTGGTACCTTGTACCTTCAGACATCCAAACAATTCTTCCATCTGGATAAAAGTGTGTTGTGGAGTAAAATTGCATGATAAGCTCATCATTCCAGTTGGTGAACCTTTACCCAACAAAATCTGCAACTCCACAAGCAACAAAGCTGTCTTGCACTCCAGGATAGTGCTGTTCATTCTCCTTGATGTATTTCCAGTCAACCCATCTCATGTCACAAACTATGGGCTTCTTGTCCAACAGAATTGTCTCATAGAAGTCCTAGTGTTCCTTTGTGTGGAACCTGTAATCAACAACAGTTCTTCTCCTTGTGGCATATGGATCTGCCATCCTCCACAGTCTCAATCCTGAGTCTTTTCTGATTCTCATGTCCTCAGCCACAGGATGGGCATCATTGTGGTCTGGTATCTTTGGCTTGAGCTTCCTTAGAACCTTTCCTTCTTCATCTTCCTCCTCAGCAACATTTGGCACTGGGGCCTTGTTCTTCTCAACAGCTGGAATACTCTTGGTATTCCTCTTTGGTGCAGACTTGGCCTTGGGGGCAGCTTTGGGTGCTTCCTTGGGCTTAGATGTTGCAGCTCCAGATCTGATTGCATCACCCATAAGCTTTGGTGCCTTTGGTGCTGGTGCAGAAAGCTCTTCCTCTTCCATCATGGAAGGTTGCCCTACAACTCTGGTCGTGGTCTTCTTGACCCTTTCCTTCCTCTTCTTGTTTTCATCAGCTGGCTCTTTGGGATTAGGATTTTCAGGCAGTTGAGTTGATGCTCTGGCCTTGGGCATAGGTTGCCTTCTTGCAGGCCTCTTAATCTTCATGCCTGGCTTAATATCTTTTGCTGAGCCATATTCCTTCTTGAGCACCACTTTCTTGGAAGTAGCCTTATCTTCTTCAGCCCTGTAATCTTCATCCTCTGAATCTGAAGTTCTTTTCCTCCTTTGCCTAGTTGCAGCCTTAGGCAAATTGCTAGGAGTACTTCTGCTCCCTTCATCTGAAGTACTAGAGGGACTAGTGCCCTCACTCAAGTGAATCTGCTCTTCTGGCCTGTTCTGGCTATCACTTTGATCAGACATACTGACTGCTGACCCTGTGAAGAGTTATAGATGAGATAGAAAAGATGAGCATCACAAAATGCAGAGGTTTTTGTAAAAGAATGACTCAAAAGTTCAGTTTTAGTTTTCCAGAAAGCATTTCGGATCAACCGATTTTCAAACTCGGTGATACCGAAGCTGTTTTTGGAACCTAAACTGATGAACTCGGTTGGACCGAGTCACATTTCGGTGGCACCGAGACTGCTAGGGTTTCACTGAATCCTAAAATCGGTCGCACCGATTAGTAATTCTCGGTCAGACCGAGAGTCACTAGTGCAATGGCATAAGCCAAATCGGTGAGACCAAGTTTTTCAACTCGGTGGGTCCGAGATGGTTTCGGCGGAAACCTAACCCTAAAAATTTGAATCTAATCTAATCTACGGACTACTTTGGCTGGATAGAAGAGCTTCAATCATGGCAAGAATCAATAAGAGTACAATGTGCTAGGAATCAGACGTGGATAGCACAAAGATCAAGTCCATACCCTAACTTGGCGGTGGACTTGCTATGGCGGCAACGGCGGGGACGAAATCCGTTGACGGCAGCGAAGACCAGTGACAAGAGGCTGCTGGCGGCGAGGAGACAATCCGGAGACCACGATGGCAGAGCGAGCTGTTGCGCGGGCGAAGGGTTTCGGAGAAGTTTCCAAAATTTTGCCCGTGTCTATGTATAGCCCGACCCTATCGGTGTGACCGTGTGGAACAACTCGGTGGCACCAAGATGCATAACTGTGTTTAGTTACAGCAACTCGGTGAGACCGAAAAGTTCAAATCGGTTGCACCAAGATTGAAAACTCAGATCAACTTGATGATCTCGGTAGGAACGAAATGGAGGAATCGGTCAGACCGAGAATCACAAAGAGGTTTTGGAAGTTTAAGTCTGTGACGAATGGGGGACTCCGAGTGCTCCTCACACAGAGTGGTTCGAATCTGACTTGATCAAATTTTGTGGTGTAGCATGAATAGAGTTTGAGACGAGAAAAGCATAGATAGCTAAAGAAGGTTCTTAGGCATTCTTGTCCATCCACTTGGCACAAAGAAGATAGAACCAAACAATCAAAACTACAAGTGGATGTCCTTGAATGAGTAAAATATGCACCAACATGCTCACACAATAAGATGGCAAATGAAATATGTGGCAAAGCATGCACAACCAATTCTAGCATCTATCAAACAATTGGCGATGACTAGGTCATCTATATATGAGTATATTGACTTAGGAGTCAAATGAGAACATTTGATCATAGGTCATACTCATCGTTTAAGCTCAAGTGGGGTTACCACTTTTACATAATGCATTAATGTGTTCACACCATTAGAGTTGCTTTGACTCAATTCTTAGAGTTAAGCTCCCCCTAGATGTGAGATCCCCCCTTAGAGGGAATAACTAACCTTGGGTTTTGTCGATGATGACTTCATGTAGGTGTTGAAGATGTAGATGCTCAATGTTGATGTAGATCATTTGGAGCAATCCTTTGGAGTGAGTTGCACTTTCTACTTGCCTACATGGGTTAGTCCCACAAGGAACAAACAAGAATATCCATAGACATAGAGTGATGCATACACAAGACGATGTCCATGAAAACATTAGGTTACCTTGTCCCTTGCCTTACCAACATGAGGGTTTGTGACTCCTTGAACTAGTGCAAGATGTGGAAGTTGATTGCACTTGTTGTTGCCAAAATGATATGAGTGAAGAATGTTGGCGGAGTCACCCTCAAGAACTCTCTAGTTCTTCTTCTTCGGGATCCACATCATCTTGATGGGAATCCTTGGAGTTGTAGTTGTACTTGATGAAGTAGAACTTGACGTAGTCTTGGGAATCCACTTGACCAAGGCCTTCGGTGCTTCTTCAAATTCATCAATCTCTTCTTGAACCTTGTCCTTGCCTTTGTTCTTATGGTCTTGTGGTGGAAGATCATCTTGAGCTTGTGTCCCCTTGAAAGAAGTAGGATCATACTTCTCTTGTTGAGGAACAAACTTTGCCTTGTGGTATTGATCTTCTTCCCACTCAACTCCATTGGCATTGAACTTTCGTTCAAAACCAACACCTTGATTCTTCCGGTGTCTTCCTTGCTTGCGTACAATTTCCTCGAATTGCTTACTCCTGGCAAGGCTCTTGTAAACACCTTTCTCTATAATTCCCTTCAATAAACTATTTTCTTGCTCAAGTGTAACTTGGCTAAGAGAATCATTAGTGGAATCAAGAGAACTACTAGAAGCAACAACATTGGATTTAACATTATTATTGTTACTACTAGAGGAAGTATCATTCTTGTACTTGTTACTAGACTTGACTTGAGGCATGTAAGTAGATAAGAGTAAACACTTGGCAATGTAAGAAGAACTTTTCTTGCGGAGATCATCATTGATTGCCTTTAAGAACTCATGCTCTTGCTCAAGATTGAGCTTTTCAAAGCGTAACTTCTCATGAGCCCTTAAAAGTTCTCGATGATCTTCGAAGATATTTTCATGAGCTAACTTAAGAGTGTTTAGTTCTTTAGTTAGGAGCTCAATTTTCTCCTTATCATTGTCATTCGTTTGATTAGCATGATTAATTGACGTTTCATCATAGTATTCATCACTAGAGTTGTCAACGAGTAAATCATCATCCACAAGCAAGTCATCTTCATCACCATTGAAATCAACATACTCGGGATGTGTTGCCTTTGGACCTTTAGCCATGAAGCATCTTCCAATTCCTTCATTTGGTGAATCAAATATGTCGTAGGAGTTGGTTGAAACAAGTGCTAGACCGGCAACACCTTCATCTTGAGTATGTTCGGAGTCGGAGTGATAGCTTCTCTCGGAGTGATTGTCGAAGTCGGAGCCGGAAACCCATTCACCAACATGAGCTTGATGTCTTTGTTTTGTGTAGCTCCTTGATGACTTGTCCTTCCTTTCAGAATCCTTGCTTCTCCGTGAGGATCTTCGTTCATAACGATCATCTCTACTCCTCCTCTCTCTTGTTGGTGATTCTTCTCTTTTGCTTCTTCTTTTTGGAGAATCTTCTCTTCTTTTGTAGGGTGTCGTACACTCGTTGGAGTAGTGTCCGGGCCTCCCACAATTGTAGCAATTGTGCTCTCGACTAGAAGATCTCTTGTCATGATAAGACCTTGACTTGGAGCTTCTTTCTTTGCTTCTACTCTTGTAGAATTTGTTGAAGTTCTTCACCATTAAGCTCAATTCTTCATTGAAGGTTTGTTTCTCACTTGATGATGTGGGGGATTCACTTGCGGCTTTGTAAGCACCACTTGACTTGTTGTGAAGTTCCTCCTTGTCCTTGAGTGACATCTCATGAGCAACAATCCTTCCAATGACTTCCGTTGGCTTGAGATCTTTGTAGTTTGGCATCATTTGGATCAACGTGCACACGGTATCATACTTTCCATCCAATGCTCTTAGGATCTTCTTGATGATGAATCTGTCGGTCATCTCTTCACTCCCTAAGCCGACAATCTCATTTGTGATAAGTGCAAGCCTAGAGTACATTTCAGCGACACCTTCACCATCCTTCATTTTGAACTTGTCAAGCTGACTTTGGAGCACATCCAACTTGGATTCCTTGACGGACTCGGTACCTTCGTGCATATCAATCAAAGTATCCCAAATTTCCTTTGCATTCTCAAGACGGCTGATTTTGCTGAACTCTTCGGGGCACAATCCGTTGAAGATGATATCACAAGCTTGAGCATTGTATTGCAACATCTTCAATTCTTCCGCATTTGCTTCACGGTTTGGTTCTCTCCCATCGAAGAATTCACCTTGCAAGCCAATACAAATAATTGCCCAAACGGCGGGGTTATGTCCAAGAATATGCATTTTCATCTTATGCTTCCAACTAGCCAAATTAGTACCATCAAAGTAAGGACCTCTACGGTGATAATTTCCCTCGCTAGACGCCATACTCTCCTAGGTTGTGAAACCAAGGCTATGACCACCAAAAGCTATGGAAATCAAAGCAAATGGAGACCAAACCTCTGATACCACTTGTAGGACCTTGAAGTATGTCTAGAGGGGGGTGATTAGACTACTTGACCAATTAAAAACTTAACCTTTTCCCAATTTTAGAGTTTGGCAGATTTTAGCTATTTTAGGACAAGTCAAGCAATCATCACACAATTCAAGCAAGCATGCAAAGAGTATATAGGCAGCGGAAATTAAAGCATGCAACTTGCAAGAAAGTAAAGGGAGGGGTTTGGAGGATTCAAACGCAATTGGAGACGCGGATGTTTTTGGCGTGGTTCCGATAGGTGGTGCTATGGTACATCCACGTTGATGGAGACTTCAACCCACGAAGGGTAACGGCTGCGCGAGTCCACGGAGGGCTCCACCCACGAAGGGTCCACGAAGAAGCAACCTTGTCTATCCCACCATGGTCGTCGCCCACGAAGGACTTGCCTCACTAGCGGTAGATCTTCACGAAGTAGGCGATCTCCTTGCCCTTACAAACTCCTTGGTTCAACTCCACAATCTTGTCGGAGGCTCCCAAGTGACACCTAGCCAATCTAGGAGACACCACTCTCCAAGAAGTAACAAATGGTGCGTTGATGATGAACTCCTTGCTCATGTGCTTCAAATGATAGTCTCCCCAACACTCAACTCTCTCTCATAGGATTTGGATCTGGTGGAAAGAGGGTTTGAGTGGAAAGCAACTTGGGGAAGGCTAGATATCAAGATTCATATGGTAGGAATGGAATATCTTGGCCTCAACACATGAGTAGGTAGTTCTCTCTCAGAAATGGTAAGTTGGAAGTGTAGGTTTAGTCTAATAGATCTCTTTACGAATGAAGAGGAGGTGGAGGGGTATATATAGCCTCCACACAAAATCTAACCGTTACACACAATTTACCAAACTCGGTGGGACCGAATAGTTAAACTCGGTCGGACCGATTTAGTAAACCTAGTGACCGTTAGTGATTTTCGGTGGGACTGACATGCATCTCGGTGAGACCGATTCGATTAGGGTTAGGGCATAACGTAATCTCGGTGAGACCGATTACACAAACTCGGTGAGACCGATTTTGGTAATTAGCTAACCAGAGAGTTGGTCAGGTAAACTCGGTGGGACCGATTTGCTCTTTTCGGTGAGACTGAAATGTTACAAAAAGGAAACAGAGAGTTTACATTGCAATCTCGGTTGGACCGATCGCTCACTTCGGTTAGACCGAAACGTTACGAAGGGAAACAGAGAGATTGCAACCCCATCTCGGTGAGACCGAGATCCCTATCGGTAAGACCGATTTGCTTAGGGTTTGTGGCAGGTGGCTATGACTTTTGGAATCGGTGGCGCCGGATAGAAAGAATCGGTGTGACCGATTTTGGCTTTAGGTTTAGGTCATTTGTGGATGTGGGAAAGTAGTTGAGGGTTTTGGAGCATATCACTAAGCACATGAAGCAAGAGGCTCATTAAGCAACACCTCATCCCTTCTTGATAGTATTGGCTTTTCCTATAGACTCAATGTGATCTTGGATCACTAAAATGTAAAATGAAGAGTCTTGAGCTTTTGAGCTTGAGCCAATCCTTTGTCCTTAGTATTTTGAGGGATCCACTTTCATCATCCATGCCATGCCATTCATTGAGCTTTCCTGAAACAATATTCTTGGAATAGCATTAGCTCAATGAGCTATATGTTGTTATGAATTACCAAAACCACCTAGGGATAGTTGCACTTTCAGCTAGACACAAAGAGTCAGTTTACCGGCGACTCTCTCGTGATGATAATGAGACCTAGCCACTAACAGCATGTAGGGTTGTTACCGGATGATGTTTCCCGGGGCCTGATACGTCTCCGTCGTATCTATAATTTGTTATTATTCCATGCCAATATACTTCAACTTTCATATACTTTTGGCAACTTTTTATAGTACTTTTGGGACTAACATATTGATCCAGTGCCCAGTGCCAGTTCCTGTTTGTTGCATGTTTTATGTTTTGCAGAAAACCCATATCAAACGGAGTCCAAACGGGATAAAAATGGACGGAGAATTATTTTGGAATATTTGTGATTTTTCAGAAGTAAAATCAACATGAAACGGTGCCCGAGGGGGCCAGGAGATAGGGGCGTGCCCCAGGGAGGCAGGCTCGCCCTGGACTCTCCTGCCCCCCCTTAAGGCGGTTGACGCTCTTCTTTTGCCACAAGAGAGCTAATTTTATGAGAAAATCCGGGCGAAATATTCACCCCAATCGGAGTTATGGATCAGATATAAAAGAAACGGTGAAGGGGAAGGATCTGGGAACGCAGAAACACAGAGAGACTGAGAGACAGGTCCAATCTCGGAGGGGCTCTCGCCCCTCCCACGCCATGGGATCCAAGGACCAGAGGGGAAACCCTTCTCCCATCTAGGGAGGAGGTCAAGGAAGAAGAAGAAGAAGAAGGGGGCTCTCTCCCCCTTGCTTCCGGTGGCACCGGAGCACTGCCGGGGGCCATCATCATCACCGCGATCTTCACCAACACCTCTGCCATCTTCACCAACATCTCCATCACCTTCCCCCATCTATATTCAGCGGTCCACTCTCCCGCAACCCGCTGTACCCTCTACTTGAACATGGTGCTTTATGCTTCATATTATTATCCAATGATGTGTTGCCATCCTATGATGTCTGAGTAGATTTTCGTTGTCCTTCCGGCAATTGATGAATTGGTATGATTGGTTTGAGTTGCATGTTTTATTATTGGTGTTGTCCTGTGGTGCTCTCCGTGTCGCGCAAGCGTGAGGGATTCCCTCTGTAGGGTTTGCAATATGTTCATAATTTGCTTATGGTGGGTAGCGTGAGTGACAGAAGCACAGACCCGAGTAAGTAGGTTGTTTGCGTATGGGATAAAGGGGACTTGATATGTTAATGCTATGGTTGGGTTTTACCTTAATGATCTTTAGTAGTTGCGGATGCTTGCTAGAGTTCCAATCATAAGTGCATATGATCCCAGAAGAGAAAGTATGTTAGCTTATGCCTCTCCCTCAAATAAAATTGCAATAGTGATTACAGGTCTAGTTATCGATTGCCTTGGACAAATAACTTTCTCATGACAAAAAGCTCTCTACTAATACTTACTTTATTGCTTCTTTATCTAAACAGCCGCTAGTTTTTATTTATGTGCTCTTTATTATCTTGCAAACCTATCCTATCACACCTACAAAGTACTTCTAGTTTCATACTTGTTCTAGGTAAAGCGAACGTCAAGTGTGCGTAGAGTTGTATCGGCGGTCGATATAACTTGAGGGAATATTTATTCTACCTTTAGCTCCTCGTTGGGTTCGACACTCTTACTTACCGAAAACTGTTGCGATCCCCTACACTTGTGGGTTATCAAGACCTTTTCTAACGCCGTTGCCGGGGAGTCATAGCGTGGGGTGAATATTCTCATGTGTGCTTGTTTGCTTTATCACTAAGTAATTTTTATTTGTTGTTCTTAGTTGTTTTCTATCTTTAGTTATGGGTAGGAAACTCAAAATACCAAAAAAAATAGTTGTACCTACTACACCAATGGTTGAAGAACCACGCAAAATCTATCACACTCCTAAAGCTTTTTACTTGGATCATCTTCGATCCCTTTGTGCTCGTGCTGAAACCCCAACTAGCTTAGTTGAGGGCAAATCTTTACATGAGCATGCTTGTTATGTGCGACACCGTATATTGGAAAACGGACACTTTTACTGGATCAAATTCATCGTTTGCAATGCTATGCTTGGACTTTATGTGAAATATATGATGTTACTTGTTGTTCTGAAAACCCTAAGAAACACCTTCCCTACCAATGTGAGTTTGATAATGGAATCGTATCTTCGTATGCTAAGGGTGTTTATAATTACTATGATGTTCAAAAAATTGAAGAATTTATTGCTTTTAAGGGTGCTTATGAAATTGCTTCTTTGATTGAAAAGTATGATGCTACTCTTTACAAATCGGAAAAATTTGCCATACTTGAATATTGCTATGATACTTATGCTTCTAATCCTTATGTTAAACTATATATTGAGGAATTCTCCGCTGTCTAAGAAGAGACTAATATTTTGCAGGAGTCTATGGAAGAAGAAATTGATGAAGCTGTGAGCTCATTGGATGAAAAAGATGATGAGGAGAGCGAAGAACAAAAGGAGGAAGAGCGGATTAGCTACTCGTTCCCACCTTCTAATGAGAGTAACTCTTCAACTCATACATTGTTTAATTTCCCTTCGTGCTTACCTAAGGATGATTGCTATGATGATTGTTATGATCCCGTTGATTCTCTTGAAATACCCCTTTTTGATGATGCTTGCTATGCTTGTGGCCAGGATGCCAATATGAATTATGCTTATGGAGATGAACTTGCTATAGTTCCTTATGTTAAACATTGTTGCTATTGCACCCACGCATGATAGTTCTATTATCTTTTTGAATTCTCCCAACTACACTATATCAGAAAAGTTTGTGCTTACTAAGGATTATATTGATGGGTTGCCTTTTACCGTTGCACATGATGATTTTGATGAATATAATATGCATGTGCTTGCTACTCCTACTTGCAATTATTATGAGAGAGGAACTACATCTCCACCTCTTTATGTTTCCAATATGATAAAATTGCTAGAAACTGCTTATACTATGCATTGGCCTTTACTTGGTGTGCATGAATTGTTCTTTTATAACATGCCGATGCATAGGAAGAGAGTTAGACTTTGTTGTTGCATTATATATGTTACTTCGTGCTCACTACTAAATCACAAATCATTGTTAATTAAAATTGGCTTTGATATACCTTGGGATCCGGGTGGATCCATTACTTGAGCACTATATGCCTGGCTTAATGGCTTTAAAGAAAGCACTGCCAGGGACACAATCCGGAAGTTTTAGAGAGTCATTTATTTCTGTTGAGTTCATTCATATCGTCTAAAAACAAAAAAAATAAAGAGGGGAACCTAAAACTTTTCAAAAAGGAAAGTGAAAGTGAGAGAGACAAGCATTGTTGAAGTGGGAGCTAGCCTTGAACTTTGTTCATGCTCACGAAAACTTTGTGAATCTTGATTACAGAAACTTTTCAACAAAAATAATTATCCCCTTGTACAATTCCATTGTATTATAAAAATAATGTGCCGAGGTTTGCCTTTAGGATGTTTACAATGCTTGTTGGTTTGTACGGTGCAGGACAGAAACTTTGGCTGCAGTTCGCTATTTTACATTTTTTACTGGAACGTCAAATGGTTCTGATTCTTTTTGCACTGTCTTGCTGTACAACTTGTTTATTTTTCCTAACTTTGGTAGAATATTTGGGGTACCATAAGTATGGTGAATGTTCAGATTGCTACAGACTGTTCTGTTTTCGACAGATTCTGTTTTGATGCATAGTTTACTTGTTTTGATGAAACTATCAATTTCTATCAGTGGATTAAGCCATGGAAAAGATATATTACAGTAGACACAATGAAAAGACAAAATATGAATTGGTTTCCAACAGTACTTAGAGTAGTGATTTTCTTTATTGTACTAACGGATCTTACCAAGTTTTTTGTTGAAGTTTTGTGTGGACGAAGTGTTTGATCAAGGAGGTCTCGGTATGAGGAAAAGGAAGAGAGGCAAGAGCTCAAGCTTGGGGATTCCCGAGGCACCCCAAGTAAATATTCAAGGAGACTCAAGCATCTAAGCTTGGGGATGCCCCGGAAGGCATCCCCTCTTTCTTCAACAAGTATCGGTATGTTTTCGGATTCATTTCGTTCATGCGATATGTGCAAGTCTTGGAGCGTATTTTGCATTTAGTTTTCATTTTTATTTTATGCACCATGCTGGTATGAGATAGTCCTTGGTTGATTTATAGAATGCTCATTGCACTTCCACTACTAGGGAAAACCTTATACACAGAATCTTACCAGTAGCACGTGTTAAAATAGGGCGCTACTGCTAATTAGCAGTAGCGCGTCTGCCAAAACCGTGCTACTGTTACCCCCTTAGCAGTAGCGTGGCAGGAACTGAACGTGCTACTAATATAATTGCCACACCGTTCCCGACGTGCTAGGTATAGTAGTAGCGCCCTTCTAGAAACGATGCTACTACTACCGATTTTAGCAACAACGCGTTTTCCCCTCCCACGCTACTGTTAAATCTATTCTCACCTAACCCCCCGCGCGGCCTGATTCCCTCCTGATCTTCCTCCCCCAATTCACCACTCTCTTCTCCCCCTCGTCGCCACCGCCTCGCCGCCGTCTCCCCCGACCCCGCCTCGCGACCGTCTCCCCCGACCCCGCCCCGCCGCCGTCTCCCCCTGCCCCACCTTGCCGCCGTCTCCCTCGACCCGCCTCGCCGCCGTC
>NC_041381.1:567723191-567769873 GCF_002162155.2 Triticum dicoccoides | reverse complement strand
TCTCCCCTTCCGATCCCTCTTGTTAATTTGCTTAGTATGAACCCTCGCTATTTAGTGCTAGTTAGTATGAACCCTAGGCTATTTTTAGTGTTAGTTAGTTAATTTAGTGTTAGTTAGTTAGTTAGTATGAACCCTTAGCAGTAGTTCCTATGTACTAATTAGTTAGTAAGAACTAGGTACTAATTAGCTAGGTACTAGTTTATTTTTATTTATAATAAGTTTATTTTTAGTAAGAACTAATTGAATTAATAGAACATGTTAGTAAGAACTTGTTGCTATTTTTTTAGTTAAAGCAATTTTTCCCGTATCGACATGGACGATGCCTATCCCGCATCCTTGTCGTCGAGTCGATGGAGGACGACACCTACTTGACCAGATGGGCCATGTCCGGGACTGGGCTCCGCCGCGGTGGTACTGGGAGGCGCTACCTACCGGGGGGCGCAGGTTGGTGAGCAGCCAGCCTGTCGTTGACCCGAACCTTCTTTGGTGGCGGTCGCGTGGGCCAGTGATGATCCAGAGGCTCGAGGACTCCGTGGAGGTGGTGCGTCACCGTGTCAGTGAGGAGGACGCGCACGTCCGTCGCTACTTGTTTGCGTTGGAGCACAGGCCGTTCTCCAATACCTGGCAGGTTCTCCGGGGATCTCACTGGAGCTATGATCCCGTGATGGTTCCTTCTCTGTGGGTGTCCACCGCCCACGCCGATACCCGTCGTGTGCTAGGGTTTTAGTTGTATTAGTGATGTTATATGTATGACACTATTCGTGATGTATTAGTGATAATATTCGACGATGTACGGACGTATGAGATGATTTACTTTTGCTTATTGAATGCATGCTAATTTGAGTCCTATAAGATATTTTGAAATGTATATTGTGTGTTGCTCAATATCCAAGTGGCCGGTCATGTTTGCAGGTTACACCTCCGAGTGGCCTATGTTTTGCCGGAGTGTTGATTCATTTCCGTTCCGGCAAATTTCAGGCGCTCGATATGTCCTATTTTAGCAAAGGTCATGCCGGATTTTTCCGTGAATTTTGGCATGACTTGTGCCAGAATATGTAGGAAATATCGAGTGCCCCGGATTTGTGTGTTGAGTATCTTGGTAGTTGTCTTCGATCGATTTTCAATTAATGTTTTAACTATGAACATAGGAAATGTCTGACGACGAAAAGGATTTCGGTATTTGCAAATACTGCGAAGATGAGCGCGGCCTGTGCGACGGAATCTTCCTAGATGATGATAGGCGCTTCAGCATCAAGCTGGACGAGAACTTCGAAGTGGATATAGTAAGTCACAACAACAAGTCTTTTTTCGTAATTAAGCATGACATCTGCTTCATTTGCTTCAACTTATTTTTTTTTTACTATTCTACTAGCGTATCCCCTGCCATGCAAGAGTTTTTGTATTGGATAAGATAGGTTTCAGTCATAGTATGGAGGAAAAGAAAGTTTACTTGAAGACCGAGCATGATTATATTTTCCATGCAAAATTGTACAATTCAGACGACTACACCTATTTTGGATGCAAAACATGGCTTGCACTATGCAAGACTTATGCATTTGAGCCTGATATGGTTATCACCTTTGATATTCATCTGGAAGATGATATTGAAGGTAATACCGACATCTGGGTCGATGTGCAGACGCCTCCAGTTATACCATTATGTAAGTTTCTCAACCATATTTATGTCTTTGATATTGTTTATTCAAAAATAGTTGACAACTAATTTGTATTGTCAGCTTATTTCGGTGCAAGCAAACATGTCTAGAGCTTCGTAGACAGGACCATATACTGTCCTGGGGCTGAACTCAACTGTGAGGAGCTCGGTCATTATGTTTCATGGCTTGAGGGTCTTGATACTGTCAAGACAAATTTTCTTCCTGCATTTAGAAATGTTAGTACTGAAAATGTGCGACCAATAGTGTTCGTAATGAACTACGATCACATCTATTTAGGAAGGATGGTAAGATTTTTACTATTTGTCATCAGTGCATCTTTTCCATACATTATTTTTGAAACTAAACTTCATTGCTAAGTATGTTACCATACGATGTTCTTCAACAGGGACTCCCGATGAATGGTGTGCCTTATGGGATCGAGACTAAAGGTACCATGAGTATTATCAGCTTACGGCCAAGATATCCTACAGATTACTTTAGTGCATTCAAGATTAGCGACGGATGCTTAATAGTGCAAGACTGGACCAAATATGTGATGGGGGAGCACAGAGAAGTACTAGGGGGTAGCAAACAGATGTGCTACCCATGATTAGGAGACAGGTTCATCTGCATGCTCCATCTTGATCAAGGAGGAGAGCTATACATGTTTTATATTATTTTACCTAAGAGAGAGTAGCATGAGTGATTAGCTAGCTAGAAATGAGTTTGAGGATGATGATGTGCTACACTATATTACTATGATGATAAAATAGCTAGTGTTGGTGGTAATGACTATGATGATTATTATTAGCTAGTGTTAGTGGTGATTAAATAAATACTGTTGGTGGTAATGACTATGATGATTATTAAATAGCTTGTGCTGGCGGATTAGATTCAAGTGGAGGCAACATGTGGTGCACATCGAAAGTACTACTAGTCCAAACTAGATCAGGTTTGGATTAGTAGTATACTTTTGACATGCACCACATATTGCCTCCACTTGAACCTAATCCACCTTCATTTGACACATTGTTATGGACATAATGATGTAAACCTCATAACTGGTATTGTACCAATATTTGTACGATGGTGCATAAATACACTAAAAAAAAGTACTAGTAGCGATGGATAGAAAACACGCTGCAAGTAGTTACCTTAGCAGTAGCGTGGTACTGAACAAACGCTGCAGCTATTTGTCCTAGCAGTAGCGCGAGCGGGCACACGCTACTGCTAAGCAATAGCTGTAGCGCCTTATTAGTAGCGCGCCTACCCATGCTACTAGTGAGCACAAAACCAGCGCTAGTGCTAGGATTTTCCCTAGTAGTGTTCACTTATATCTTTTGAGTATGGCTTTATAGAATGCTTCATGTGTTTCACTTATATCATTTGAATTTTGGATTGCATGTTTCTCTTTACATAGAAAACCGCCATTTGTAGAATGCTCTTTTGCTTCACTTATAATTGTTAGAGTGTGGGTATATCTTTTGTAGAAAGAATTAAACTCTCTTGCTTCACTTATATCTATTTAGAGAGATGACAGGAATTGGTCGTTCACATGGTTAGTCATAAAATCCTACATAAAACTTGTGGATCACTGAATATGATATGTTTGATTCCTTGCAATAGTTTTGTGATATAGAGGTGATAATATGTGGGAGGTACTAGTAGATGGTTGTGTTTAGTAAGGATGTTGGTGTTAAGATTTGTGATTCCCGAAGCATGCACGTATGGTCTACTAACTATGTAACCGAATTGGCGCACATTGTATTTTGATTGTTTATCTTTGCGTGAAGGTTGGGGTCGCGCGATGGTTAACTCCTACCAACCTCCCCCCTAGGAGCATGCGCGCATTACTTTGTTTCAAGGGCTAATAAATTTTTGCAATAAGTATGTGAGTTCTTTATGACTAATGTTGAGTCCATGGATTATACGCACTCTCACGCTTCCATCATTGCTAGCCTCTTTGGTACCGTGCATTGCCCTTTCTCACCTCGAGAGTTGGTGCAAACTTCGCCGTGCATCCAAACCCCGTGATACGATACACTCTATCACACATAAGCCTCCTTATATCTTCCTCAAAACAGCCACAATACCTACCTATCATGGCATTTCCATAGCCATTCCGAGATATATTGCCATGCAACTTCCATCATCATCATATACATGACTTGAGCATTCATTGTCATATTGCCTTGCATGATCGTAAGATAGCTAGCATGATGTTTTCATGGCTTGTCCGTTTTTTATGTCATTACCACGCTCGATCATTGCACATCCCGGTACACCGCTGGAAGCATTCATATAGAGTCATATCTTTGTTCTAGTATCGAGTTGTAATATTGAGTTGTAAGTAAATAAAAGTGTGATGATCATCATTATAGAGCATTGCCCCATGAAAAAAAAAAGAAAAAAAAGAGAGGCCAAAGAAGCCTAAATAAAAAGGGGGTCAAAGAAGCCCACCAAAAAAAGAAAAAAAGGAAAAAAATAAGAAGAAAAGAAAAGGGGCAATGTTACTATCCTTTTTCCACACTTGTGCTTCAAAGTAGCACCATGTTCTTCATATGGAGAGTCTCCTATATTGTCACTTTCATATACTAGTGGGAATTTTCATTATAGAACTTGGCTTGTATATTCCAACGATGGGCTTCCTCAAATGCCCTAGGTCTTCATGAGCAAGCAAGTTGGATGCACACCCACTTAGTTTTCAGTTTGAGCTTTCATACACTTATAGCTCTTAGTGCATCCGTTGCATGGCAATTCCTACTCCTCGCATTGACATAAATTAATGGGCATCTCCATAGCCCATTGATTAGCCGCGTCGATGTGAGACTTTCTTCCATTTTTGTCTTCTCCACATAACCTCCACCATCATATTCTATTCCACCCATAGTGCTATATCCATGGCTCACGCTCATGTATTGCGTGAAAGTTGAAAAAGTTTGAGAATACTAAAGTATGAAACAATTGCTTGGCTGACACCGGGATAGGCATGAGGGGTACCTTGTGTTAAGAAAAGGGAGCATACAAGACTATATGATTTTGTAGGGATAACGTTCTGAAGCATTGATATTTTGAAAGACATGATTGTTTGTTGGGATGACCTAAGTATTATTGTTTTTACGTCAAATGATAGACTATTGCTTTGAATCACTCGTGTCTTAATATTCATGCCATGATTAGATATATATGATCAAGATTACGCTAGGTAGCATTCCACATCAAAATATTTTTTTACCATTTACCTACTCGAGGACGAGCAGGAATTAAGCTTGGGGATGCTGATACATCTCCGTCGTATCCATAATTTTTGATTGTTCCATGCCAATATTCTTCAACTTTCATATTCTATTGGCAAATTTTTATACTATTTTTGGGACTAACATATTGATCCAGTGCCCAGTGTCAGTTCCTGTTTGTTGCATGTTTTATGTTTCGCAGAAAACCCATATCAAACGGAGTCCAAATGGGATAAAAACAGACGGAGAATTATTTTGCAATATTTGTGATTTTTGGGAAGTAAAATCAACGCGAAACGGTGCCTAAGGGGGCCAAGAGATAGGGGGCGCCCCAGGGAGGCAGGCGCGCCCAGGACTCTCCTAGGCCCCCCCATAAGGCGGTTGACGCTCTTCTTTTGCCACAAGAAAGCTAATTTTATGAGAAAAATATGGGCGAAAGATTCACCTCAATCGGAGTTACGGATCTCCGGATATAAAAGAAACGGTGAAGGGGAAGGATCTGGGAACACAGAAACAGAGAGAGACAGAGAGACAGATCCAATCTCGGAGGGGCTCTCACCCCTCCCATGCCATGGGAGCTAAGGACCAAAGGGGAAACCCTTCTCCCATCTAGGGAGGAGGTCAAGGAAGAAGAAGAAGAAGGGGGGCTCTCTCCCCCTTGCTTCCGGTGGCGCCAGAGCGCTGCCGAGGGCCATCATCATCACCAAAATCTTCACCAACACCTCCGCCATCTTCACCAACATCTCCATCACCTTCCCCCATCTATATTCAGCGGTCCACTCTCCCGCAACCCGATGTACCCTCTACTTGAACATGGTGTTTTATGCTTCATATTATTATCCAATGATGTGTTGCCATCCTATGATGTCTGAGTAGATTTTCGTTGTCCTACCGTTGATGAATTGTTATGATTGGTTTGAGTTGCATGTTTTATTATTGGTGTTGTCCTATGGTGCTCTCCGTGTCGCGCAAGCATGAGGGATTACCGTTGTAGGGTTTGCAATATGTTCATAATTTGCTTATGGTGGGTGGCGTGAGTGACAGAAGCACAGACCCGAGTAAGTAGGTTGTTTGCGTATGGGATAAAGGGGACTTGATATGTTAATGCTATGGTTGGGTTTTACCTTAATGATCTTTAGTAGTTGCGGATGCTTGCTAGAGTTCCAATCATAAGTGCATATGATCCAAGAAGAGAAAGTATGTTAGCTTATGCCTCTCCCTCAAATAAAATTGCAATAGTGATTACTGGTCTAGTTATCGATTGCCTTGGACAAATAACTTTCTCGTGACAAAAAGCTCTCTACTAATACTTACTTTATTGCTTCTTTATCTAAATAGCCCCTAGTTTTTATTTACGTGCTCTTTATTATCTTGCAAACCTATCCTGTCACACCTACAAAGTACTTCTAGTTTCATACGTGTTCTAGGTAAAGCAAACGTCAAGCGTGCGTAGAGTTGTATCAGTGGTCGATAGAACTTGAGGGAATATTTATTCTACCTTTAGATCCTCGTTGGGTTCGACACTCTTACTTATCAAAAACTATTGCGATACCCTACACTTGTGGGTTATCAAGAGGGCCCGAAGCTGTCTAAATCCTTGTCTTGTGTTGTGTCTCTTGATTCCGCTCAACCCCTCTCAAGCTACCACATAGATGTGTTGGCCTCACGACTAAGTCCTCACACTTGGACATCTGCCATGACAATTCAACGACATGTGCCAACCCCTATGCATAAGTTCACAAGGTCACAGAACCCGCAAGTTGATCACCAAAACATACATCAAGTGGATAATGTGAATATCCCATTGTCATCACAGATAAGCACATGCAGGACATACATCAAGTGTTCTCAAATCCTTAAAGACTCAATCCGATAAGATAACTTTAAAGGGAAAACTCAATCCATTACAAGAAGGTAGAGGGGGAGAAACATCATAAGATCCAACTATAATAGCAAAGCTCGCGGCACATCAAGATTGTGCCATATCAGGAACACGAGAGATAGAGATCAAACACATAGCTACTGGTACATACCCTCAGCCCCGAGGGTGAACTACTCCCTCCTCATCATGGAGAGCGCCGAGATGATGAAGATGGCCACCGATGATGGTTCCCCCCTCCGACAGGGTGCCGGAACAGGGTCCCGATTGGTTTTTGGTGGCTACAGAGGCTTGCGGCGGCGAAACTCCCGATCTTGGTTCTGTTCTGGAAGTTTGGGGATATATAAGAGGTGTTGGCATCGGGAACAAGTTAGGGGAGGGTCCCCGAGTCAGCCATGAGGTAGGGCGCGCCCGGGGGGTAGGGCACGCCCTCCATCCTCATCGTTGACTCGGGACTTTTCTGGTCCATCTCCGATGCTTCGTGGGCTTCTTCTGGTCCAAAAACAATCTCTGTAAATTTTCAGGTCAATTGGACTCCGTTTGGTATTCCTTTTCTGCAAAACTCAAAAACAAGGAAAAACAGAAATTGGCACTAGGCTCTAGGTTAATAGGTTAGTCCCAAAAATCATATAAAATAGCATATAAATGCATATAAAACATCCAAGATGGATAATATAATAGCATGGAACAATAAAAAATTATAGATACATTGGAGACGTATCAAGTATCCCCAAGCTTAATTCCTGCTCGTCCTCGAGTAGGTAAATGATAAAAATAGAATTTTTGATGTGGAATGCTACCTAACATATTTATCAATGTAATCTTCTCTATTGTGGCAAGAATATTCAGATCCATAAGATTCAAGACAAAAGTTTAATATTGACATAAAAATGATAATACTTCAAGCATACTAATAAAGCAATCATGTCTTCTCAAAATAACATGGCCAAAGAAAGTTATCCCTACAAAATCATATAGTCTGGCTATGCTCCCTCTTCATCACACAAAATACTCAAATCATGCACAAACCCGATGACAAGCCAAGCAATTGTTTCATACTTTTGATGTTCTCAAACCTTTTCAACTTTCACGCAATACATGAGCGTGAGCCATGGACATAGCACTATAGGTGGAATAGAATATGGTGGTTGTGGAGAAGACAAAAAGAAGGAGATAGTCTCACATCAACTAGGCGTATCAACAGGCTATGGAGATGTCCATCAATAGATATCAATGTGAGTGAGTAGGGATTGCCATGCAACGGATGCACTAGAGCTATAAGTGTATGAAAGCTCAAAAAGAAACTAAGTGGGTGTGCATCCAACTTGCTTGCTCATGAAGACGTAGGGAGATTTGAGGAAGCCCATCGTTGGAATATACAATCCAAGTTCTATAATGAAAAATTCCCACTAGTATATGAAAGTAACAACATATGAGACTCTCTATCATGAAGATCATGGTGCTACTTTGAAGCAAAAGTGTGGAAAAAGAATCTTTTTTCTCATCTTTTTTGTTTGGCTTTTTTTTATTGGCTTCTTTGGCCTCTTTTTTTATTTCCTCACATGGGACAATGTTCTAATAATGATGATCATCACACTTTTATTTACTTACAACTCAAGAATTACAACTCGATACTTAGAACAAAATATGACTCTATATGAATGCCTCCAACGGTGTACCAGGATGCGCAATGAATCAAGAGTGACATGTATGAAAGAATTATGAATGGTGGCTTTGCCACAAATACGATGTCAACTACATGATCATGCAAAGCAATATGACAATGATGTGTGTCATAATAAATGGAACGGTGGAAAGTTGCATGGCAATATATCTCAGAATGGATATGGAAATGCCATAATAGGTAGGTATGGTGGTTGTTTTGAGGAAGGTATATGGTGGGTGTACGGTATCGGTGAAAGTTGCACGGTACTAGAGAGGCTAGCAATGGTGGAAGGGTGAGAGTGCAAATAATCCATGGACTCAACATTAGTCATAAAGAACTCACATACTTATTGTAAAAATCTATTAGTCATCGAAACGAAGTACTACGCGCATGCTCCTAGGGGGATAGATTGGTAGGAAAAGACCATCGCTCGCCCCCGACCGCCACTCATAAGGAAGACAATCAAAAAAATTCTCATGCTCCAACTTCGTTACATAACGGTTCACGATACGTGCATGCTACGGGACTCACAAACCTTAACACAAGTATTTCTCAAATTCACAACTAATCCACTAGCAGGAATCTAATATCACCATCCTCATATATCAAAACAATCATAGGGAACCAAAATTCTCATAGTATTCAATGCACTTTATATGAAAGTTTTTATTATATCCCTCTTGGATGCCCATCATATTAGGACTAAATTCATAACCTAAGCAAATTACCATGTTGTTTAAGACTCTCAAAACAATATAAGTGAAGCATGAGAGTTCATCAATTTCTTCAAAATAAAACCACCGCCGTGATCTAAAAATATATAAGTGAAGCGCTAGAGCAAACGACAAACTACTCTGAAAGATATAAGTGAAGATCAATGAGTAGTCGAATAGTTATGTAACTATGTGAAGACTCTCTAACATTTAAGAATTTCAGATCTTGGGATGTTATTCAAACAGCAATCAAAACAAAATCAAATAAAATTACATTGCAAGGATAACACATATCATTTGAAGAAGCAAAAACTTAGGCTCAACCAAAACTTATCGATAGTTGTTGAAGAAGAAAGGTGGGATGCCAACCGGGGCATCGCCAAGCTTAGATGCTTGAGACTTCTTGAAATATTAATTAGGGATGCCTTGGGCATCCCCAAGCTTGAGATTTTGTTTCTCCTTAATTCTTATCATATCACGGTTTCCCTAAATCTCAAAAACTTCATACACACAAAACTCAACAAGAACTCGTGAGATAAGTTAGTATAAATCAACGCAATAACTTTATCATTCTCTACTGTAGAAAATCACTAAAATTATTATTTGATATTGCCTAATAAATGCCATTGCATATTTAATACTCCTATCCTCAAATAGAATCATTAAACAAGCAAACATATGCAAAGAATGCAAACATAACAACAATCTGTCTAAATAGGACAGGCTGTAAAGAATGCAAGAGTAATCGTACTTCCCTAACTCCAAAAAATCTGAAAAATTACCACACTGTATAAAATTTGTTGTTACTCACTGTGTCAAACTTTCAATATTTTATCATGTTCTGACTATTCACCAATATTCAAAACATAAAAACAAACTTTTTGTTTTCAAAACAGCAACGTTTAGACTTGTAAAATAAGCATGGTAAAGGATATACTTGACTTCTTTATTGAACTAAAAGATATAAAACATGTCTATGAATAACATCAAGAAAATCTAAACAAAATAAAATGACGTTCCAAGCAAAACACATATCATTTGGTGAATAAAAATATAGCTCCAAGTAAAGTTACCGATGAATGAAGACAAAAGAGGGGATGCCATCCGGGGCATCCCCAAGCTTAGGCTCTTGGTTATCCTTGAATATTACCTTGGGGTGCGGCATTCCCAATCTTAGGATCTTGCCCACTCCTTATTCCATAGTCCATCGAATCTTTACCCAAAACTTGAAAACTTCACAAAACAAAACTCAACAGAAAACTCATAAGCTCCGTTAGTATAAGAAAATGAAATCACCACATTGGTACTGTTGTGAACTCATTATAAATTCATATTGGTGTTATATATACTTTATTCCAACTTCTTCATGGTTCATACCCTCCGATACTACTCATAGATTCACCAAAATAAGCAATCAACACATAGAAAACAGAATCTGTCAAAAACAAAACAGTCTGTAGCAAGCTGGAAACTTTAGATCCTTCTGTAACTCAAAAAATTCTGAAAAATTAGGACAATCTAGGAAATTTGTATATAAATTTTGTGTAAAAAATTCAGATAAAAATCACTTTCCAGTGAATTTACAAATTTCCTGGACTGAGCGCAAAAGTTTCTGTTTTTGCACAGAATCAAGTCAACTATCATTCACACTGTCCCAAAGGCTTTACTTGGCACTCTGTTGAAACAAAAGCTATAAAACATGATTAATACAGTAGCATAATCATGTGAACACACAAAACAGTAAGGGTAAATATTGGTTTGTCCCCTAACAAGCGCTTTTCTTTAATGCCTTTCTAGCTAGGCATGATGATTTCAATGATGCTCACATAAAAAATAAGAATTGAAACATAATGGGAGCATCATGAGGCATATGACTAACACATTTAATTCTAACCCACTTCCTATGCATAGGGATTTTGTGAGCAAACAACTTATGGGAACAAGAATCAACTAGCATAGGAAAGCAAAACAAGCACAATTCAAGATTTCCAATACATAGAGAGGAAACTTGATATTATTGCAATTCCTACAAGCATATATTCGTCCCTCATAATAATTTTCAGTAGCGTAATGAATAAATTCAACAATATAACTATCACATAAAAGCATTCTTTTCATGATCCACAAGCATAGAAATTTTATGACACTCCACATAAGCAAATTTATTCTCCTTCATAATAGTGGGAGCAAACTCAAAAGAATAATTATCATGAGAGGCATAATCCAATTGAAAATTAAAATCATGATGACAAGTTTCATGGTTATCATTATTCTTTATAGCATACATGTCATCACAATAATCATCATAAATAGAAACTTTGTTCTCATAATCAATTGGAACCTCTTCCAAAATAGTGGATTCGTCACTAAATAAAGTCATGACCTCTCCAAATCCACTTTCATGATTATCACAATAAGATTCAACACCCTCCAAAATAGTGGGATCATTACCTAAAGTTGACACTCTTCTAAACCCACTTTCATCAATATAATCATCATAAATAGGAGGCATGCTATCATCAAAATAAATTTGCTCATCAAAACTTGGTGGACTAAAAATATCATATTCATCAAACATAGCATCCCCAAGCTTGTAGCTTTGCATATCATTAGCATCATGGATATTCAAAGAATTCATACTAACACCATTGCAATCATGCTCAGCATTCAAATATTTAGTGCCAAACATTTTATAGACTTCTTCTTCTAACACTTGAGCACAATTTTCGGAATCCTTATTTTCACGAAAGACATTAAAAAGAGAAGCATATGAGGCAACCTAAATTCCATTTTTTGTAGTTTTCTTTTATAAACTAAACTAGTGATAAAACAAGAAACTAAAAGATTCAATTGCAAGATGTAAAGATATACCTTCAAGCACTAACCTCCCCGACAATGGCGCCAGAAAAGAGCTTGATATCTACTATGCAAACTTCTTCTTGTGGACGTTGTTAGGCCTCCAAGTGAAGAGGTTTGTAGGACAGTAGAAAATTTCCCTCAAGTGGATGACCTAAGGTTTATCAATTCGTGGGAGGCGTAGGATGAAGATGGTCTCTCTCAAGCAACCCTGCAATAAAATAACAAAGAGTCTCTTGTGTCCCCAGCACACCCAATACAAGGGTAAATTGTATAAGTGCACTAGTTCGGCGAAGAGATGGTGATACAAGTGCAATATGGATGGTAGATATAGGTTTTTGTAATATGAAATTATAAAAACAGCAAGGTAGCAAGTGGTAAAAGTGAGCGAAAACGGTATTGCAATGCTTTAAAACAAGGCCTAGGGTTCATACTTTCACTAGTGCAAGTTCTCTCAACAATAATAACATAATTGGATCATATAAAAATCCCTCAACATGCAACAAAGAATCACTCCAAAGTCACTAATAGCAGAGAACAAATGAAGAGATTATTGTAAGGTATGAAACCACCTCAGAGTTATTCTTTCTGATCAATCCATTGGGCTATTCCTATAGGTGTCACAAACAGCCCTAGAGTTCATTAGTAAAATAACACCTTAAGACACACATCAACCAAAACCTAATGTCACCTAGATACTCCAATGTCACCACAAGTATCCGCGAGTTTGATTTTATGATATGCATCACACAATCTCAGATTCATCTATTCAAACCAACGCAATGAACTTCAAAGAGTGCCCCAAAGTTTCTACCGGAGAGTTAAGACGGAAACGTGTGCCAACCCCTATGCATAAGTTCACAAGGTCACAGAACCCGCAAGTTGATCACCAAAACATACATCAAGTGGATCACGTGAATATCCTATTGTCACCACAGATAAGCACATGCAAGACACACATCAAGTGTTCTCAAATCCTTAAAGACTCAATCCGATAAGATAACTTCAAAAGGAAAACTCAATCCATTACAAGAACGTAGATGGGGAGAAACATCATAAGATCCAACTATAATAGCAAAGCTTGCGGTACATCAAGATCGTGCCATATCAAGAACACGAGAGAGAGAGAGAGAGAGAGATCAAACACATAGCTACTGGTACATACCCTCAGCCCCGAGGGTGAACTACTCCCTCCTCGTCATGGAGAGCGCTGGGATGATGAAGATGGCCACTGGTGATGGTTCCCCCTTTGGTAGGGTGCTGGAACATGGTCCCGATTGGTTTTGGTGTCTACAGAGGCTTGCGGCGGCGGAACTCTCGATCTTGGTTCTGTTCTGGAAGTTTGGGGATATATATAAGAGGTGTTGGTGTCGGGAACAAGTCAGGGGGGTCCCCGAGTCAGCCACAAGGTAGGGGGCACGCCCAGGGGGTAGGGCGCGCCTTCCACCCTCGTGGTTGACTCGAGTCTCTTCTGGTCCATCTCCGATGCTCCCTCGGCTTCTTCTGGTCCAAAAACAATCTCCGTAAATTTTCAAGTCAATTGGACTCCATTCAGTATTCCTTTTCTGCAAAACTCAAAAACAAGGAAAAACAGAAACTGGCACTGGGCTCTAGGCTAAAAGGTTAGTCCCAAAAATCATATAAAATAGCATATAAATGCATATAAAACATCTAAGATGGATAATATAATAGCATGTAACAATAAAAAATTATAGATATGTTGGAGACATATCAATTACGGGCCCAATCCACAAAGTTGCTTCCATCATCTTTCAACTTAGCTTTCTCTAGGAACACATTGAAATTCAAGGGAGCTTCTGCGCGAGCCATTGATCTACAACATAATTTACAAAGATAACTTAAACTATTGTTCAAGATAACGAGTTCAGTTAATCATATTACCTAAGAACTCCCACTCAAATCAACATCCCTCCGATTGTTCGAGTGTAACATGATCCAAATTCACCAACACAAGTTGAATCATCACGTGAGATGACGTGGTTTCAATGGTGAACATCTCCATCTTGATCATATCTACTATATGACTCATGTTCGACCTTTCGGTCTCTTGTGTTCTGAGGCCATGTTTGTACATGCTAGGATCATCAAGTTTAACCCAAGTGTTCCGCATGTGCAAAGCTGGCTTGCACCCGTTGTATGCGAATGTAGAGTCTATCACACCCGATCATCATGTGGTGCTTCGAAATGACGAACTTTCGCAACGGTGCACACTTGGGGAGAACACAGTTATATCTTGAAATTTTAGTGAGGGATCACCTTATAGTGCTACCGTCGTCCTAAGCAAAATAATATGCATAGAAGGATTAACATCACATGCAAATCATAAGTGACATGATATGGCCATCATCTTGTGTTTTCGATCTCCATCTTCAAAGCACCTTCATGATCTCCATTGTCACTGGCATGACACCATGATCTACATCATCGTGTCGCCATCGGGGTTTTCACGCCAACCATGCTTCTACAACTATTGCTACCGCTTAGCGATAAAGTAAAGCATTACATAGCGCTTAATGATTGACACATAGATCATACAATAATTAAACACAACTCTATGGCTCCTGCTGGTTGTCGTATTCATCGACATGCAAGTCATGATAATCTATACAAAACATGATCATCTCATACATCAAATATATCTCATCATGTCTTTGGCCATATCATATCACAACATACACTACAAAAACAAGTTAGACGTCCTCTACTTTGTTGTTGCCTGTTTTACGTGGCTGCTATGGGTAACTAGTAAGAACCGTTCTTACCTATGCAAAGCCACAACAATGATATTCAAGTTGCTATTTAACCTTCTACAAGGACCGCCTTTGTCGAATCCGATTAAACAAAGGTGCGAGAGTCAGACACACGCCAGACATCTTTATGCAACAAGTTGCATGTCAGTCGATGGAACAGGCCTCATGTACATGGACATGTAAAGTTGGTCCGGGCCGCTTCATCCCACAATACCGCTGAATCAAAAAAAGACTAAGGAAGGAAGCAATCTGAATATCAACGCCCACAAACTCCTTTGTGTTCTACTCAAGATGTCGTCTACGCATAGACCTAGCTCATGATGCCACTGTTGGGCAACATTGCATGGGAAACAAAAATTTTCCTACGCTCACCAAGATCAATCTAGGAGATGCACATCTACGAGAGGAGAGATTGAATCTACATGCCCTTGTAGATCACTAAGCGGAAGCTTTAAGAAACACAGTTGATGTAGTCGAACGTCTTCACGATCCAATTACGATCCGTCCACGAACTCCCGATCAAGTGTCAAACGGACGACACCTCTGAGTTTAGCACATGTGCGCTCGGCGGTGTCCTCTCCTTCTTGATCCAGCAAGCAAGAGAGAGGGGGTAGATGATATCGGGACCAACACGACGGTATGGTGGTGGTGGTGGCAGCGGAATTCCGGCAGGGCTTCGCCAAACGCATACCGGTGAAACGTGGGAGGACTTGGGAGAGGTAACGGGCAAGGGTCCAAGGGTTGTCTGCCCCCAACGCCTCCCCACCTTTATATAGGCGTGGAGGGGGCTGGTGGCTTGCCCTCCAAGGCCCTAGGGTCGTTGGCCAAAGGGGGAGGAAGGAAATCCCTCCTTTCCTTCCCCACCGATCGTTATCCCCCTTCTTAGGGATCCTGATCTTATCCCTTTGGGATATGATACTATTCCTTTTAAGGGAGGATCTTGGTGCGCCTAGACCAGGGTTTTGGTGACTTTACCCACTGCCCATGTTCATGTGGGTCCCCCATGCAGGTGGGCCCCACTTCGGAACCTTCTAGAACCTTTCCGGTACAATACTGAAAAAACTCAAACTTTTTCTGGAACCCCGATAACAACTTTCAATATAGGAATATTTACCTCCGGACTATTCCGGAGCTCCTCGTGATGTCCCGGATCCCATCCGGGACTCTGAACAACCTTCAGACTTTCCACTATTAATATCTCAATACTACCCTAGCACTACCGAACGTTAAGCATGCGACCCTACGGGTTCGGGAATATGCAGACATGATCGGGACTCCTCTCCGGTCAATAACCAATAGTGGGACCTGGATGCCCATATTGGTTCCTACATATTCAACGAAGATCTTTATCGGTTGAACCACGATGTCAAGGA
The DNA here is from genome assembly GCF_002162155.2 of Triticum dicoccoides. NCBI lineage: Eukaryota > Viridiplantae > Streptophyta > Magnoliopsida > Poales > Poaceae > Triticum > Triticum dicoccoides. The sequence continues at coordinate 567,753,724 of NC_041381.1, read as the reverse complement.
TTTAGTCAATCATGTATGCAATTCCCTTTCTCCGGCGATATGTTACTTGTCCGAGATTCAATTGTCGGTATCTCCATACCTAGTTCAATCTCGTTATCGGCAAGTCTCTTTACTTGTTTCGTAATACAAGATCCCATGGCTAACTCTTTAGTCACATTGCTTGCAAGCTCATTGTGATGTTGTATTACCGATTGGGCCCTGAGATACCTCTCCGTCATACGGAGTGAAAAATCTCAGTCTTGATCCATGCCAACTCAACAGACACCCTCGGAGATACCTGTAGCGCATCTTTATAGTCACCCAATTACGTTGTGATGTTTTATACATACGAGGTACTCCTCCGGTGTCAGTGAGTTGCATGATCTCATGGTCATAGGAACAGATACTTGACATGTAGAAAGCGATAGCAATAAACTTGATACGGTCATATGCTACACTTATAGTTTGGGTCTTGTCCATCACATCATTCTCCTAATGATGTGATCCCGTTATCAAATGACAACTCATGTCTATGACTAGGAAACCATAGCCATCTTTGATCAATGAGCTAGTCCGGTAGAGGCTCACTAGGGACATGTTGTTGTCTATGTATCCACACATGTATTTGAGTTTCTAGTCAATACAATTATAGCATGGATAAAAAACTACTACCGTGAACAAGGAAATATAATAAAAACCACTTTATTATTGCCTCTAGGGCATATTTGCAACATGGGACATATGCCTACTCTATTTTAGTACTCTATTATCCAACATCGTGCGCCAACTACAACATCATATTTAGATAGAACATACTCCTCCTATAATAAGACATTACAAACAACTGGATACAGCTACATCTGAATTAAACGGTAGGACTGAACTTAAAACATACAACATAAAACGAGATGAAGTCATCATCGTCATCCTCCGTCGATGCAGAACTCTTGCCCTTCGACGATGAAGAACTCTTGCCCTTCGATGATGCATAACTCTTGTCCTTCGACGATGTGGTACTCTTGGCCTTGGTGCTCGGCATGAAGATATCATCTTCATCCTCGCAGTCGGCAGTCCACAAAAAAGTATGTTCTGCTGCAACCTTTAGATATTTTCACTCTTAGATTGTTGCTTCATCCATCTTCCATGCAAGCTGGGAAGTTCTTTCCATATCTCCTGAAAGGTCATGGAAGGCCACCCGCAACTACTTAATGCGTGAGCCAGCTCATTCAGTAGTGTGTCACTACTGATGAGTTCATCCCACGGAACTAATCTGTTGCTAACCTGAAATCGGTGGCTAATCGCAGAAGACATTTGGACATATCAGGGTGAAAACTACGATCAAAAGGATATCCGGATGCTTACCCACCTTAGTGTCTAGGGTGTTTTATAGGCTGAGAAGACAAAAATAGGCGGGAACTCGAAAGTGGGGCAATATGGCGGGAAATATAGGCGGGAACTAGAAAGCGAAAAAATGTGGCGGGAACTAGAAAGCGGGAAAACTATGACGGGAACTAGAAAACGGGAAAATATGGCGGGAGATACTGGCGGGAAACATATGGAGAAAAATGGGTGCATGCACCTATCGGCTTAGGGGAAGCCAATTAGACCTAATCAGCCTACAGGAAGACAATTAGTTCCTGTCATCCACTAGGTAGCCGACAAGATCTACAACCAGCGGCCGATAGGGCTGTCAGCAACCCCTTGGCCGACAAGAGGCCAATCGACCACCCTGTAGCCGACAGAGTGCCAATCGGCTTTCTCCTAGACGACTGGATCTAGTCGGCGTAATATTTCCAAATTATGACAGCCCGCCCACCCCCACCCCCTCCACGGCGATCTCCACCACCTCCGGCGATCTCCACCCCTAGCCACCAAATTATAGTTTCCCTCCATTAGATCTCTCCGGTGTCTTGAGATCTACTCGTTCATACCCATCTTTCATGGGTTCCAATAATGGTTCCACCCTTGGCTTGGACTTCTCCAAGGGTTTGGTTTTTGCTGAGAAGGTTTTTCAATCTACGGGCTTTTCGGTGCATCCCATGGAGGACTCGGAGATCTTTACCATGGTGGTCTCGTTTGGACGTCATTCCTTCCATTTGAATGAAGATTCGGTGGCGGCAGCTCTTGAGGCAGCAATTGGCGGCTCGGGTATCGATCTTATGGTTTTCTTGATCAAGGATAAGGTATTTGGCTTTCAGGTATCTTGCAAGGCAGTTGCCATGATCATTATTAGTCTTCGATCTTTTACTTGTGATCATTTCAAATGTTACTTTCATCTTTGGAGTAACGGGGGCCCAAATTGGAATCGGGAGTTTAAGATCTGGAATTTGGAATGTGATGCTGAGTGGATCCTTGTTAGTCCTTCTAAGCGGCGTGCAGCTCTTGGGGTTCTAGCCATGCATTCTAGGCCATCAAAATCTTCATTCAAATCCTCAAATCCTGTTGGCAAGAAATTATCATTTGCGGTCTTTCAAAATTATAATGCTTGTTGAGCTTATCGGTATCCGGCTACAGAAAATTGTATTCAAACTACTGAAGACGCTGGTTACTCTATCCCGCCACATGAGAGAGTTGTCATCCATCCCGCACCGCCGGTGAGCCTCCGGTGGACGTCGACGAGGCCGTCTATCTCGTTTGGTACGGTTCAAGATCTCCTGCCGTTATCTGATCGCTCGCCGTCTATCTCGGGCGGGAATTCGGGTACTTTGAATGTGGACGTGTCAACATGTGCCATGGGCCATGGGCTGCTCTCCGTTGGGCCTGACAGGGCTGACCCGGCTTCTTCTGCGGATAATTTGGATATTCCTTCTTCTCAGCAAGCCAGGGATGATTTTGAGGATTTAATTTCTAATATGGTTGATGAGGTTCTCACGTGTCAAAAGTGTTTGAGGAAGGGACACTTTGCAGCCTCCTGCACGTCCAAGTTGTGGTGCATCTCATGCCTTAAGTCGGGTCACACCAGGAAGGATTGCAACAAATTTGCACAGGTTTTGGGGCTTGTTTGGCAACCCAAATCCACTAACGCTACGACTTCCGAGGCGCGCTGCGAGAATATCTCTCTGACAACGCTTTTACCAAACTTGGACCTCCCTTCCACTTCGGCATTAACTCCCTCGTCCAGTTCCATCAGCCCTGGACCCAAGACTCCCTCTGCCTCGCCGCCTGAAACCCCTCCTCCGCCGTTGCACTCGCCGTCGTTCGAGGCCGAGCCCTCGGTTCCGATGGCGAACTTTCATCTGGATCCTCAGCTTTACGTCCCCGCGGGCCACCATGTCATCGACGGTGGTGAAGATCGCCTTCCAAGAACCTTCATTTCGCCGCATACCCCAATTGTGCGCCGCCATGAGGAGTTTATGCTTGCTGAGGTAATGCCTATCCCCCAGCCAGATGAGATAGGTGCTGCTAGAGAGGCTGTAGTTCAGTGGTTGCAAGAGCATGGAGTTTTAGTCAGATCGGCTCAGCCATGGATTCGCTCTGTGGGGCTTTTTGAGCTTCATGATGCTGCTGTACGTTTCCACCTGCTGCAGCTCCCGCCGCAGCCACTGGGCAATGATCGCTTTGTGCGTTTTATGAAGCATGACGAGGGAGAAAATTTCCGCGGCATTCAGGGTTTCCGTCAGGGCCTTCTCATGTTCCTGGGCATTCCTTTGGATCTTCGCAATACAGAGTGTATCAGGGCTGCTGTCAACACTTTTGGCAAGTTTCATCATTGGGTTAGCGAGGATCCTTACTTGGTCAGGTCTTTGGTGTTTGCTTCCTTCCCTGAAGACATTCTGGTGCCACGCGATGTGGTGTTTATGGATTTTGCACCCTATGGAGGTGCAAGAGTTTCTTGGACTGCTCCCCTATATATTTTGGGGGCAAACTTTGCCGAGCAGATGCCTCAAGATGAGGACTGGATGCCCATCAATGGCAATCCGCACCCGGTGCCTGGTGTTCCATTCCCTGAGATGCCCCCTTTCAACTTACCTGCTTTTCCTGCTTTGGGATGGAATGCAGTGCCACCAGCACCTGTGGTCAATGAGATAGCTGATGATAACTGGGGGAACTAGGATGACAATGTAGCCCCTGATCTTGTGCAGGACCAGGAGTCCATGGTGGTTGATTTATCTGCACAGCCAAGCTCTGCTACTGACGCCCATGTGCCACCTGTCGTAGTTCTTGATGATGAGCAGCCTGAGGCCCCTGTTACTCCTCCATTCAATGAGGAGTTTGCTCCTGATCATTGGGCCATTGTGGTCTATCAGCCTCCTGTGATTAGGGAGGAATTGGTTATGCTTGCTGTGCCTTATGGGCCTCCTCTACCTCCTGACATGATTTGGAGAAGATCTTTTGAAAGTCTGCTACAAGCTCCTATAGTGTTCTCTGTCCCCAAGCCAGTTCCAATGCAGCCTCTGTCGCCTGTTGTTCTGTCTAAGCGAAGCTGGGATTTCGCTTTCTCTGATCTGGATCTGCCTCGTCTCACTTGGAAGGACCAGGAAGTGGCCAAGCCGGTCGCTAGAGCTTTGTTTGTTGACTCTGCACCTGATCAGGTGGTTCCTCCTGTGTCTGTGGTGACTGCGAGAAGGCCACGACAACCTTTGGCGCCAACACCAATTGTTGATACGGCCGTCAGACGTTGCACTAGGAGTTCTGTCAAGCGGGATGGTTTCAAGCCCGTTTTTCATGAGCTTGCTATACAGCCCAAGAAGAAGAAGCCCAGAGCGAAGCCCTTCACGGCCCATGAGTCTGAAGAGCAGGCTTCTGAAGAAATCCCCCCGGCGACTCCGATTGCGCGGCTTCAGGAAATAGGAAGAGAGTTGGAAATTGATGCCACTCTCCTCTCTGTGGATGCACTTATGGTGGACCCACCTGCTTCTGCCTCCATTGATCCTGATGTTTAACCTGCTCCTGGACTTTTGGGTGTGGCAGGCCCCTAAGTTTGTCGCTCTTATGTTTCATGTATGCCAGTTATGTCATAAACTCTCTTATGTCTGTGTGGTGGGTCAGACTTTGTTTTGTTATTTTGGACATGTGACATTGTGTGTCATATGGGTTATGCTGCCTAGTATATGTCTTAATGAGTAATTCATGTAGAAACTGGAATGTGTTGTGCTGGAATGTTAGAGGTTTGAACTCTGAAGCTAGGCAGCGAGCTGTCAGACAAAAAATTGAGGAATGTCAATGCTCTATAGTCTGCTTGCAGGAAACTAAATGCTCATCTTTCGATTCCAGATCAATCAAAAGTTTCTGCCCTAAGAGATTTGACTCTTTTGCTTGCTCCCCTTCAATAGGGGCTTCTGGTGGTATTCTTGTGGTTTGGAATTCAAATGTTTTTATTGGAAATCTAATTGAAGTTCAGCAATTTGCTGTTGTGATTAAGTTTACCTCCAGGCAGAATAATGAAAGTTGGACCTTGGTTGTTGTATATGGTCCCTGTCAGGGGGAAGCAAGGGACAATTTTATAAACTGGCTATATAATCTCTATATCCCTATTGATGAGCACTGGTTATTGCTTGGTGACTTCAATTTCCTTAGGTCAGTGGACAATAGAAACTTACCTGGTGGGGACATAAATGATATGTTCATCTTCAATGAGGTTATTGGACATTTGGGACTTATTGAATTGCCAATTAAAGGTAGGTCATACACTTGGTCTAATATGCAGGACATCCCTCTTCTGGAGCAGTTAGACTGGTTCTTCACCTCAGTAGATTGGATCACTGACTATCCGATGACTGAAGTATTGCCTCTGGCCAGGACTGCCTCTGACCATATCCCTTGTTTAGTATCAATCAAGACAACCATACCTAAATCAAATCTCTTTAGATTTGAAAACTATTGGTTGGAACTAGAGGGCTTTATGGAGTGTGTGGAATCATCTTGGCTAACCTCATCTAGGAAGACTCACATTACTGCTAAGATTGCTGACAAGTTTAAGCATCTAAGAATGTGCCTTAAGAGATGGCAAATGAATGTTTCCAAGCTAAAATTGTTGATTAGCAAGTGTAATCATGTGGTCTTCCTTTTAGATGAGTTGGAGGAATGGAGGCCCTTGTTTAGACAGGAGTTCAATTTCAGGAAAATTGTGAAGGCTCATTTGGAAAAGCTTTTGCACCTGCACTGCATGTACTGGAAAAAGAGATGCACTATCAGGTACATTAAGGTTGGGGGTGAAAACACCAAGTTTTTTCATGCCATGGCCACTGAGAGGCACAGGAGAAATTCAATTGCTAGTCTTAAATTACCTGATGGTTCTGTGGTCTCTGACCATGATCAAATGGCTGGAATTATTCGGAGCTGTTTCAAGAACAGAATGGGCACTTCTAGAGGGATTGCAATGGATTTTGATTTAGCATCTTTAATAATTCCAGTGGATGGCCTGGATTTGCTTACTAAGCCTTTTGAAAAAGAGGAAATGGATGATGTGGTCAAACACATGCCTGTGGATAAAGCACCTGGACCTGATGGATTTAATGGTCTATTTTTCAAGAGGTGCTGGCACATCATATCAGCTGATTTCTATGATCTGGCTCATGCTTTTCATGAGGGGACTGCGGTACTGGACAACATTAATAGCTCTTTCATTACTCTGATACCCAAGAAACTATCACCGGAGGAAGTGGGGGATTATAGGCCTATTTCTCTAACAAACATGGGTCTGAAGTTCCTTTCTAAGATGGCTGCCAATAGGTTTCAGAGGATAATTATGAAATGCATTCATAAGAATCAGTATGGTTTCATTAAGAGCAGAACAATTCAGGATTGCATTGGTTGGACCTTTGAGTATCTGCATCAATGCCATCAGTCAAAGAGGCCAATTGTGATCCTCAAATTGGACTTTGAGAAGGCTTTTGACTCTGTTGAGCATGAAGCTATCTTCCAAATTCTAAGGCACAAAGGTTTTAATGAAAAGTGGATACTATGGATGAAGCAGTTACTTGCCACTGGTACTTCTTCTGTCCTTTTGAATGGTGTGCTTGGGAGGAAGTTTGTTTGCAAAAAAGGAGTTAGACAGGGGGACCCTGTTTCTCCTCTTCTCTTTGTAATAGCTGCTGATCTTCTGCAAACAGTGATCAATGATTTGTTCAGCAAGGGGATCCTAAAGTTACCTATTCCCTGCCATGATCAAGACTACCCTATCATTCAATATGTCGATGACACTCTGATCATCCTCCCTGCTGACAGGCAACAACTTCTAGCACTGAAGGATATGCTGTTGGTGTTCTCTCAGTCCACAGGCCTTGATGTCAACTACCATAAATCTTTTATCATTCCTATAAATGTTGAAAATGCAGTCATGACTGAGCTTGCTTCTGCTTTTGGATGCCAAATTGGAAAGATGCCTTTTACTTACCTTGGTCTGCCTGTGGGTACTACAAGGCCAAAGATGGTGGACTTTATGCCTCTTGTGGATTGTATGGAGAGGAGAATGACTGCCAGCTCCTCCTTCCTTAATCAAGGTGAGAGGCTGCAGTTCTTAAATTCTGCCTTGTCTTCCATGCCAATCTTCTTTATGGGCAGCCTGGCTGTTCCTGCTGGAATCCTAAGGCAGTTGGAAAGAATTCAAAGGCAATGTCTATGGAGAAAAAATAGGGAGGAGCCTGCTCCATCTCTTGCTGCTTGGGATTTGATTTGTAGACCAAAAAACAAGGGTGGTCTTGGTATTTTGAACCTGGGTGTTCAAAATGTGGCTTTGCTTCTCAAGCATGCTAGTAACTTTCTCAACGGGAAAGATCTACCTTGGGTGTCCTTAATTTGGGACTCATATTATCATGATGGCATGCCCCAGGGAACAACTTCTTGTGGCTCTTTTTGGTGGAAGGATATTTGTAAGATCTTGCAGAATTTTAGGGACTGCTCCTGGGTGCAGGTCAATGCTGGGGACACTGCTCTCTTTTGGTCTGATAACTGGAATCTTGGCAATGAAGTTTCTAGCTTGCAGTCTAGATTCCCAAGATTATTCTCTTTTGCCAAGGATCCATGGATTTCTGTTAAGGCCATCTTCGATTCAATTGACTTGTACCAACACTTTCACCTACCTTTGTCTGCTCAAGCTTTTGATGAGCTAAACTTGATAAGAAGTATGTTGGTCTCCCATACAAGAGATGACGCTTGTAAGGATTTATGGTTCTGGCAGGGCTCCTCAAAGGTTTACAAACCTAAGCTGTTCTATGGTCATGTTTTTCAGAATGAAACGTTTAACCACTTGCTGTGCTGGATCTGGAAATCCTCTTGCACTATTAAGATCAAGGTTTTTGCATGGATGCTCATCATGGATAGACTCAACACTAAGGATATGGTTGATAGAAGGCACTGGCACATGGATGATGGTGTTACTTGCAGGCTATGCCCCCTTCAAGCGAGAGAAACCAGAGACCATCTCTTCTTCAACTGCAATTTCAGTGTCAGAGTTTGGAATTATTTGCAGATCGATTGGTCGGCTGGAACTTCAATGTCTGACCTAGTCATCCAGGCAAGGAGAAGTTTTGATAAGCCCTTTTTCAATGAAGTAGTATTTATTGCCTGCTGGAATATCTGGATAATCAGAAATGCCACAGTGTTCAGAGGTGAGAGGGCAAGTTTCAACAAATGGAGAGGAGCTTTCAAGCATGATATTACTCTGATGCAGCATCGAATCAAATCTGGATACAAGGATGAGTTACTCAAGTGGATCTCTTTCTTGCCACCTTAAGTTTTCGCCTTTTATTTTCTTTTTCTTTTGTTTTTCTCCTCTCCTTTCGGTTACCTCTTGTAATCATGCTGTTGTAACTGTTGTCTGGCTTTAATAAAGTTTTGATATGCTGTGGGGTTTTCCCCACAGTTCACAATCAAAAAAATTAATAAAAAAAGTGTATTATTTTAAAAAGTAGCTCGAGGAGAGGGGGATGCAGTGGAGTGGATATGTGGCTGGGAGTGGGCGGTGTGGTTGGCATATAAGATATGAAAGGAGATAGAGAGCATTCGTGACCACGGGACGATTTTAGGAATGATATCCTCGCTGATGTGGCCGATCGCCTTGCTTCAAGATTCGTACCACAATTCAACAGTCCTTACAATGTTAGAGCAACTCCAACACAGGTATCGATTTCGTCCGCCGCCGTCTGTTTGGGTCGCCGCGGACAAATGTGCTGGCCCAACATGCTGGCGCATTCCCAAAATGCGTCCGCTTCGCGTCTGTGCGGACCCATTTGCGGCTGAAATGCGTCGGCGCGGACGCGCCCCGCACCCTCTCGGTGTCCGCCGTGTCCCCACCTAGCGGACATCCAGCTACCGCGGTCGTCTTTATTAATGACGACCGCCCAATATGGGCCCACGCGTCAGCAACGTCGGTCGGCTTTTTTAATCTGAGCGTGTGGTGGGGGACCGTCCTCATCCGCTTCCGGAGGCCCCCGTCCCCATCTCACCACCCCACTTTGCTCCCTCGTCGGCGACAACACCTAGCCACCGCTATGAGCTTCTTCTCCGGCAAGGGCAAGGGAAGTCCCCGCCACCCCTTCCCCCGCCGGCGTCTTCTTGTTGGGCGCGGCAGCGCATCAATGTGCCAGTGCGCCAGGCGAAGTGGCACTGGGAGCACCGCGTCCCCTCCCCTACCCCGACGTGATGCTGCCACACGACTGGCACAGGCGCACAATGGAGGAGGTTCCCAGTACCGGCGGCGGCACCACATTCGGCACGGGCGCACGCGGAGGAGGTTCGACGCCGGCGGCAACTGCTGACGCCGGAGCAGCATCGTGACCCCGCCTACGTGTTCGACTCTCCCACTTGGGAGCACTGGTTCGCGTTCGAGCATGAGGAGGCTAGGAGGCGCGGTGTCCGCGATGTGCGACATGGCTCCCTGCCGTCGGCCCTCGTCGAGCGTGACGAGGACCATGAGGCGGAGGCCGCCTACTAGGTGACGCTGGCGGCAGTCCTCCGTGAAAACGAGGAGGAGGAGCGGCGCAAGGGGGAGGAGGAGGCTTACCAGGCGCGCATTGCGGAGGCCGTGGCACTCTCCGTGGCCGGCGACTGGGTCGTGCCGCCTTTGAGGGCGTTGTCCCCCGTCAAGGCCGAGCTGACGCCGCCCCCCATCGAGCGCTACTCATGAATCGGGGTGGTGCGCGAGTGGGTCAGCGTGCCACCGGTCTGGTTGGGGAGACCCCTGCGTCGGAGCAGACGTACCTCGAGCAATGGCGGCAGCAAAGGCTAGCCGAGGAGCGTCGTGAGGGTGAGTACCTCGAGCAGCTGGAGCGCGACGCGAAGGAGGAGCGCCGCGAGGCGGAGGAGGAGGTATGTCTTGCCCGCGGTGGACCAGCCCAGCCGGCGGTGGACGATGTCCTTGTCGACGACGTTCCCGTGGGCTGACCCGACGCCGACGCTCATCGACCCCACCGGCCCCAACCATGACGACGAGGACGCTTAGGGCAACGCGCCTCCTAGTAGTTTGTAGTTTTATTTAATGCTCGCCGACCTTTGTGGCCGACATTAATGTTTAATTAACGTTTTTAATTTTTAAAATGTTTGCGGGAATGTTTTTCTTTTCGTGTCGGCTTAAAAATGGGTCGGGCCAGTGATGGCCGCAAGCGCTGACCCCAACACAAAAGTGGACATGGATGTCCGTGTCCGTCATACCCAAATAAACAAAAGGCGGGTAAAAGCGCCATCCATTTGGGTCAGCGTGTTGGGTTGCTGTTAGGGCTCAAACTTCAAAAATCTGATGATTTGTTTCTTTACCATTTTCTAAAAATAAAAAAAATGAAAAAAGCTAGTGAGCACGTTGATTGTGTAAACACGGCAGATAATTCTGCGGACCACGTTCTCATCCACGGCACCGCCTGTTCCACGCGTTCGTCGCGGCTCGCACTCGCGGACACGGTCAGCAATCAACGGCAGCCACACACGGCATCTCACGTCACATGGCCCGTCGCAGCCCCCGAGCAGGAAATTTCGCGTTCCGTCGGTGCGATCCACGTCCCAACCCGATGCTTTGCCGACCTGCCAGCCGCCCCACCCGAACCGAACCAAGGCCCGGTCTCACCAGCTCCACTCCCTTGCCTAACACGCGGCCAGGCACGCCAGCGAGGCGAAGCCGTGTCCGGTCCGGTAAGGACCCGGTTGGCTCCCCCTCCCGCACCGCCTCTGCGCCGGCTACAAAAGGCGCCCCAGGTGCGCCCCCTGCACCCCGCGCTCTGCCCTCCTCTCTTCTCCTCTGGAGCTTTCGTTCCGGTCGCGCCTCCGCCCTCCATCGCCCGAGCCGCCTCCTCGCGTCTCCGCGACCGTCTCCTCCCCCTTGTCCATCAATTCCCGATTCGTTTCGAATCGCGTCTGATTTGATTTCGTTCACTCGCCGTTGCTGTTGCCTTGCTGTGCTCGCAGGGTGCTCGAGTCCGGCCCGTCTCCTCCGCCTCCGTGCGAGCCCGGGAAGTGATCGATCGGGGATTCATTCATTTGGTTTGCGATCTGTCTCAGAATCTATTTGGTGCGCACACTTCTGTTCGTTGCAACTGTGGATCCCGTGATCCTCGTTGTATTCGCATCCGCCAGTGTTGGTCGCAGGATCGTGCCTGGTTTTTGGAATTGGAGCTCTGATTGTGGAGCCGGATGCCGAGGCAAGGTCAGTTTCCCGTGCTCGCTCAGATCGCTTCCTTGGTTCTGTCACCTGCGTTCGTCCGTGATATATTCCAGCTTTCAAATCAAATGGATATGGCCCGTGTGATCCGCTGATTCCCCGAGCGCTGTGGCTTTTTTCCTATCATCCGTTAGTTCGAGCCATCGAGGTGTATTAATTCGAGGCCCTCGTAGAAGAGCCTTGTTGTACAGGCTGATCTCGGTTTTGGTATCTTGTGCTCTCACCCTAGATGCAGAGGAAGCCAGAGGGCGCGCTAGTTCTGCGGAGGTGGAGGTTTGATCTCTTTTCATGGTTATTTTGATTCAGCGGTTATTCTGATTGGTTACGGTTCAGCGGTTATTGTCCTGATATGGTCAGATCTTCTCGGGTGATGAAGCTTAGGATCTCTTACCAACCTGAACCTGCAATCCGCGTTTGGATAATATAAATAAATCCCTCCCAATTTTAGTTTCTTGGTCTGCACACTAGTCAACGGCAATTCTGATCTGAATTCTTTGCTTCTCCAGAAATTATAAATTGGATTACATGGCATAGCGGGAGCAACATCTGCGTTTGGATGATTAATTACCCCCTCTATTTAATTCCTTAATCTACACAGTTCAATCTTAGTCAGTTCTGATTTAGATTGAAATCTCATTTAGATTTGTTGATGGTTGTCCAGAAATTGGGATTATACGCCTTACTGGGAGCAACTTGTCATTCTTCCTCACCTGTGTTTGGATGATCATTCCCTCTCTGTTCATTTCTTTTCTCCACAGTTCAATTAGTCTCCACACAATTCTGATTTGGATTTGTTGCTGGTACTCCAGAAATTGGAATTATATGGCTTAGCGGGTGGTCCTCTTTTCCCTCGGCGTGGCGGTTCCTTTTCTGTGGCCCAACATTTTTCTCAATAATATAATTAAAACATACCATACAATTTTCTCTGCCTTAGTTTGTCAATTCTCAGCTCTTGCAGATATCATCTTGGAAGGGATATAAATGGAACCGGTGCTGTCTACCTGACCTTCCCAGACAAGACTTTCTTATAACTTTTACCTCCTCATTTGAAGCATGCTTTAGCTGAGCCTTAGTTTCCCCCTAATTTACAGAGAAGTATCTTGCTCGTTGCCGGTTTGACGAGTTGCAGTTTTGACAAACGCAAAGTCTAACCTGATGTTGAGTTGAATCTGTTTGCAGTTTTTCTAAATCTAATCAATTCATTATTAATTGGATGACCTTTAAGATCTCTCATCAGGCAATATTTTGAATTCAGATTCATCTGCAAAGGTGCAAGAGTGGAGCTTCAAACTAATGGCACATCCTACAACAGAAGAAGACTCTGCTCCATTTTTAACTCCTGCCTCTTAATTTTTATTCACATAGCTACTTGTTCATGCATTTGATTTAGGCTTTTTTGCTTCTGCACCCCTGTGATTGCAGATTTATTTTAGCCCAGCGCGTGTTGGTACTTGGTAGTGAGTCGAAATCTGTTAAAATTGGTTGGTTTGCAATCTATCTCTATGCGGTTCAATTCGTTATCTGTACTCTTATCCTGTCGACTGCAGGACATATTTAGGAAGTTTGGGCTTATGGGCAAATCTCTGTACAGTGAGTCAGGTCAGTGTTCTCTCAACGGTCTGTTTGGTTTAGTTGTTCCTCCACACATTGGTTGCAGGATTGGATATGGAACGTGGTGTTATATGTTGAAGGGGATTTGAGCAGGTCAGGTTTGAATGGCTATCGCCTGTGTGGTCTTCTGGTTCTCATCACATGTTTCTTCATTATCAGCTAATATGAGGTGGATTAGAGAGGTCCTGGTGGATTCTTATTGTAGCAGCTGATCGCACTTTTGGTCTGTGTTTGTGCTCCTTTGCTTGCAGCAGATGCAGGAGTGTAGTAGTTCTGCACAGATGAATAGGGTGGAGATTTGGTTTCTGTTCGTCATTTTGATTGATTGGATAATGAAGCTTTGATCTCTTACTAACCTGGAACTTATGATCTGCGTTTGGATAATATATATTCGGTCCCAATTCAGTTTATTTGGTTTGCACAATACAATTTAGCCCTTGGTAGTTCTGATCTGTATTCGTTGTGGTTTTCCAGAAATTAGGGTTAATTGGGTTCTGTTCATCATTTTGATTGATTCGATAATGAAGCTTTGGAACCTGGAACTTGCGATCAGCATTTGGATAATGAATTCCGTCCCGATTAGTTTATTTGGTTTGCATAGTACAATTTAGTCCTGGCAGCTCTGATCTGTATTCGTTTGTGGTTTTTCAGAAATTTGGCTTAGTAAGGTTTAGCAGGAGCAACCTATCTTGCTGATCTGCATTTGGATGATCACGAACCCCTCTATTTAATTCCTTCTCCTCAATTCAATTTTATTCTCCGACAATTCTGATTTGGATCTGTTGCTGGTTGTCCAGAAATTAGGATTACATGGCTTAGTGGGAGCAGTATTGAGCCGGAGTGACCTATCTTCTTGCTGACCTGCGCTTGGATGATCATTACTCTCTCTGTTTAATTTCTTCTCCATAGCTCAATTAGTTGCCCGACAATTCTGATTTAGAATTTCTGCTGGTTCTCCAGAAATTGGAATTATATGGCTTAGCGGGTGACCCTATTTTTCCTCGGCATGGTGGTTCTTTCTGTGGTCCAACATATCCAACCTTTTATCCTCCCTTGATAATTGAACTTTCAAAATGTTATTTTCTTTGCCTTGGTTGGTAATTCTCAGCTCGTGCAGATGCTGACTTGGGGGCGAAATAATTGGAACCAGTGTTGTCTACCTGACTTTCCGGCCAAGACAGGCTTACTTACCCTTTACCTCAACATTTGATGCATGCTTTAGCTGAGCCTAGTTTTCCTCTTGTAACTTATAGAAAGGTATCTTCCTCGTTGCAGATCGTACTTGATGAACTCGTCCAACCTGATGCCGACTTGAATCTGTTTGCAGTTCTTCTAAATCAACTATTTTCTCAATTCATCAGAACTTAGTCAACCTTTAAAATTATCTTACCAGACAATATTTTGAATTCAGATTTATCTGCCAAGGTTCAACAATGGAGATTCAAACTAATGGAACATCTTACAGTGAAAAAGGCTGCTCCAGTTTTAACTCACCTCTTATTTTTGTTTCACGTAGCTACTTGTTCATGTCTTTGATTTAGGTTTTTCCTTCTACCCTCCATTTGGTTGCAGATTAATCCCAAACCATGCTGGTAGTGAGTCGGAATCTGTTAAAATCGTTTGGTTTGTACTCTTGATTCCTGTGCTGGTCTTCTGCGTGTATCAGTTGCAGGATATATTTAGGAAGTCTGAGCCTATGTGCAGGATATTTGGATATGTTCGTGGTTCTCCAGAAATTGGAATTATATGGCTTAGCGGGAGCGACGCATCTTGCTGCTCTGCATTTGGATAATTATCACTCCCTCTGTTTTACTCTTTCGTCTCCACTGTTCTGTTTTGGTTCTCCACAATTCTGATTTAAACTATATCTTGGTGGCTCTCCAGAAATTGGAATGATATGGCTTAGTAGGCGGTCCTATTTTTCCTCGGCATGGTGGTTCCTTCTGTGGCTAAAACTTTTTCAACCTTTTTTACTCTAATTGAACTCTAGACATTAGGTTCTCTTTGCCTTGGTAATTATCAGCTCTTGCAGATACTGACTTGGAAAGGATATAACTTCAGTTTGGAACTGGCGTTGTTGTCCTCCATCATCCATACCTGACCCTAGACAGGCTTTACTTGTTCCCACTCATCATTCATGCTTTTGCTATTTATAAGCAGCATTTCCCCTAACAATTTTTTTATAGAAACGGTCTCTTGCTCGCTGCAGGATGTAGTTGACGAACTCCTGTCCAGCCTGACGATGAATCCGTCTACTGATCTTCTAAATCTACTAGTGTCGTTTCAATTCATTGTAACTTATACATAACCTATAACTTATCTTACTAGACAATATTTTAAATACAGATTCATATGCAGCACGAATATAAGGATAATCCAGAGCTTTCAACTAATGACACATCCTACAACCGAAAAAGATTCTTACCTTCCTATTTTATTTTTCATCTAGTTACTTGGCCATCTCTCTGATATAGGTTTTTGCCCCTGCCCTTCCTATGGTTGCAGATTTTTCTTTAGCCCAGGCCATGTGGGCAATGACTAGCTCTCCATGCTTGTTATCTGTACTCTTGATCCCTGTGTTCTCTTGGTCTTGTGTGTGGGTTGGCCAAGTAATTGTTATTAGGAGTTTGGGCCCAAACCTTTGCTCTGTACATGGAGGTCAGTGTCTCGTAGACAGTCTGTTTGTTTCATTTGTTATCGCAGTACTGGATCTTGATCTGGTTTGGGAGTGAAGCTCCATGTGGTGTGTGAACGTATGGTGAAGGGGACTCGAGGCAGGTCAGTTTCCCATGCTTGGTCACACTGGTTTACTGGATTCCTCAACTGTGCTTGGTGACGTCAGATTTGAGTGGCTATACATTAAGTTCTTCGATTTATGTTTGTCTAATGGCTGTTTGGGATCTTCGTTTGGAATCTTCCTTCAACCACAAAAACTTACACCTGGACTCCATGCTTGTTTCAACTGATTTACCAGATTTCACTATGGTCTGACTTTCCTTGAAGAAACTTGAAGTATGCTGATTATATTTGGGCCGTTAATTGATTTGCATTGTTGGAGGTTTTATTGCAAGATTGTAGAGTTGGATAGTCAGTTAGCGCGGGGACTTGGTGAAGCAAATGGACTTCCCTGATGGTTTTGACCTCTGATTACTGATCCTGAAGCATAATGATTTGGTCTTTGTGGTAGTTTTCAGTTTGAACTTGCATTCAGTGGCCTCATATCTTTGGTGCAGCTTGGAGTTGGTAGTGTGTGCATCTGATTCTTTCAACTGTCCTGAAGCATCTTACTAGGTTTCTGTTGTGCCATCTTACTGGTTACGGTATATGATAAAAAAAATATTACTGGTTACGGTATCCTCTTCCAACTTGGATGGAATATGATCTCATCTTTTGCTCGAATCAAGAAAATGCTAGAAGTCTTGCAAAATGGAAATATCAGTTCGTACTCAGTCTGTATAGCAGATTATCAAAGTTTGGTTTGGCTATTAATTACCTGGTTACCATACTGTTTCAGGAAGTTTTGTTTTGATATTTGGCTGCTTGTATCTTTCAATTTGCAAATATATCACGTAGTAGGAAGTAAAAGATCGCATGTACATGAGCTCTGAATGCAGTTAAAATGTTAATGCATATTATATATATACACATGAATTGGTTACACTTGGATTTGTTGGTCTACTATTCTACATATATACATGATTGCACTTGGTTTATGTATATTATGTATATACATTCTTTGGGTTCATCTTATGACACAAAATCAACTTTTGGTGTGCACATATTTTTAACTTTGGTGATAAAGAAAGATCCCACCCTCGCACTTGTGTTGGTTTAACAGTAGTGGCCTCCTGTGTAGTAGGGTAATACTGATGACTTGATATGCAGAAAGAGGTTAGGAGTTATTGCTATATATACTATAAACAATGGGGAGTTGGAAGGTTCTGAACTGGAAGCTTGAACAAAATTTTTGCCCTGAACACTCCGCTCATGTCCACTGAATATGATTCTGGTTTGTTGGTACGGAGTTGATTTTCAGAAGTGATGTTCTTCTCATTGGTGCTTCTCCAGTGAGATCTGGATTCTCGGTTTGCTGGGGAACTTCCTACTTTAAAGTGACAACTAGCAAAACAGTGGCTAATTTGATGATTCTTAAACACTTTGGCTAATTTGATGATGAATCCTGCTGATTACTTTCAACATATGGCAGTTTGTTTCGTATTTCATTCATCCTGGATTTGAAGACACAAAGCGCTCACACATCTCTATGGTCCTCCGATGGCTAATTTTATCTCTTATGGCGAACTGCTAATTTGATCTGGATTATGGAATCTTCCATTACATATTCTTATTAAATCTAAAATTTCATGGTGTTCACACATCTTATGGTCCTGTAGTTGCTAATTTGAACTTCTTTTCACCGAACTGCTAATTTGAACTTCTTTTCACCGAACTGCTAATTTGATATGGATTATGGAATCTTCAGTTACATATTCTTATAAATATATAATTTCACAGCGTTCACACATCTTAGGTCCTCTAATGGCTAATTGAGCTTCTTTTCCAGCAATTTGCTAATTTGATCTGGATTCTGAATCTTGAATCGCATGTTCTCTTTAATTACATATATTCTTAGTTTTCGGGCAACTTCCTAGTTTTAAAATAGTTGGCAACTAGCAAAACTACTAATTTGATGATTCCTGCCGATTGCATATTCTTAACTTGGAAATTAGATAAACCCATTCTGTTTCATACAGTCATACTACATAATAAATCCTAGATTTTGAAGACACGGAAGTCTGTTAACACACCTTACGGTCCTCTGACCCTATAATGGCATAGAACTACTAAAGCTTTCTCTGTGCAAAGATTGGAATCACGCTCATCCCACTAGATAAATTAGTTACTCCCATTCAGGTTCTGGAATTTATGGCATTCTTTGTTTGTTCCGCACGGCATGAATATTTATTGCCAATCGTGTGTCATGCCAATGCCGCCTTTGGTTGGTTGCGTGGCTTGTATGCTTAGCTCAATATAATTGTTTGTAGTGTTTGCTGTTTTTTGTGTTTAAGTAGGAGTAGTTTAACACTGCCTTTGCCGGTCCCAAGCCCGGATGAGAAAATGTGGAGGGGACTGCAGTTAGCTCCTCTGTATCCTTTGCATTAGAACTGTCATGGTCTCTTAATATTTTACATTGAGTAGCAGTGAATGAAGCGAGTAGAAGTTGCACAGATTGTCCAGTCGAATACCGAATCGTCACACAATGTGGTGGCAAGCTTTGGAATGCATCCTTTGCTATGAAGAATCTGGGCAAGTGTAATTTTGTAGTCAGTCAGACTCCTCCAGGAACTTGCTGATTCCTAGCTGTACAAGGTCAGTGCTTTACTTACGTTCCCAGAGGGAAGTGAGTGTATAGGAAGCTTTGAATGAAAGGCGGCCTCATGTACCACAATTCTCTAGAACAGATGTACTAGTTCAATTGTTGTGGGTAACTGCTTCCTTAGAAAATGCTGTGATATTGAAGCCGGACCTGCAGTATGCAAGCAAATGGGGATGGTTCACGAGTTCCCTGATAATTTCAGTTTCAGTAAACTGGCAGGTATGGTTTGCATGACTGATCCTTATACTGCACTTGGATGGGCGTGGTTATCATAGCAGTGATTCAGGAGCTGGGAAATACGTACATTATTACTAGTTGAGTTAATGATGTGTACTAAGGTTAGTAGAGGAATTGTGATAATCTGTAGAAGTAAGTTCAGGGTGTGTTGGGAATTGGAACTACAGTACTGGTTGTCCTTGAGCAGAGATGCAGGTATGGTGGTTCATTTTCAGAGTGGAAATTCAAGTCCGACGAAACTGAAGCTTCAACCACTGCAATCCTCAACGGGCGACGGCTATCCTACGGTCAGGTGAAAGACCTCTAGAGACAAAGCTGCCCCCTTCATCACCTCGTGTGTAGTGGTTCATGCCCTTGTTCATTTTAGTTAGACACACCAACAGTCAAGCTTTGCGCCCTAGATGTTGCTGCAGTTTCAGGCTTTCAGCTGTATACAAATTTCCGACCACAGAGTCTGTCTCGTCTTGTTGTAATTTTATCGCGCTGGAATCTTAAATCTTGTAAGCACAGATGTGTCTTTTCTGTTAGTATGTTGTTGAATCATTGGCGAGTAGAACGTCCACATTTGTTTGTCCAGTGGGTGCTGATGTCCTGGAACTTTGGGTTATTCGACGGTGACCTGTTTTTCCTTTTGAATTCGACAGTGACATGTTTTTCCTTTCTAATGAAGCATAGGGCTTTATTCAAGACCTAAATACATCATGGGTCATAAAACTTGCACGTTAACGGTCAGTTTAGTGTATAAACTTATAAAATATATATTTCTGGTCAGCGAACTTGTCCGATAGTTCAAATACGGTGCTTCCTCCCATATCCAGCCGTATTTTGCGCTTACCTGGCGTGCCAGCGTACAGGCGGCCACTGTCAGTGGCTGGTAGCGGCTGCACTGGATTTTTTTTCTACAGAAATTGCCTTGCATTTTTTTCATTGACGCACACAGAGTCCCTCAAATAAAATGAAAAAAAGGAGGGGCTGGTGGTTTAGAAGTTAGAACGCACATCCACTGCTAGTAGGCTCACCCACCCGTACAGCCACCAAACGAATATCATTTCAAGACTGACCGAAAAAATTAAAGGTAAATCTAACCAAATAATAAGAAGCCCGCTGTTTGAACCTGCAAACGAGTGACGACCACAAGGACACATGATGTAAAATAGGGATAAAAGAAATTTATTTTGTCCGTTCTTGTTTAGTTGATTTGTCCAAAAGAATTTACGTACATTCATTCCGCATTATATTTTTTTATCCAAAAAATATAGTTGAATTCAAACATATTTTGTCCAAAAGATTTTTAGATTAAACATATTTGAATTCAAACAAAAATTTAGTTGATTTGTCCAAAAAATTACATGCATTCATACTACACTATATTTCCTGTTATCTAGATTTAAAGATTTAAAATTATTTGAACTCAAACAAAAATTTCATTGATTTGTCCCAAAGAATTTACGTACACTCATTCTGCGCTATATTTTCTTTTATCTCAATATTTATATTTAACATTATTTGAATTTAAAAAATAGTTGATTTCCCCCCAAAAAAAAGGTTACGTACATTCATACGACACTATATTTTCTTTATCTAGATTCTAAATCTAAAATTAATCAAATTCAAACAAAAATTCCATTAATTTGTCCCAAAGAGTTTACGTACATTCATTCGCCGCTATACTTTCTTTCTCTGGATTTTTTATATTTAACATTGTCGAATTCAAACAAAAATTTAGTTGATTTGTCCCAAAGAATTTACGTACATTCATTCCGCGCTATACTTTCTTTCTCTGGATTTTTTATATTTAACATTGTTCGAATTCAAACAAAAATTTAGTTGATTTGTACCAAAGAATTTACGTACATTCATTCTGCGCTAAAATTTCTTTCTATGGATTTTTTATATTTAAAATTATTTAAATTCAAACAAAAATTTAGTTGATTTGTCCCAAAGAATTTACGTACATTCATTTTGCGCTAAACTTTCTTTCTATGGATTTTTTATATTTAACATTATTTAAATTCACACAAAAATTTAGTTGATTTGTCCCAAAAATTTAGTTGATCACGTTTCATGTTTTTCTACTATTATTTATAATGTTTTAGAGTCATATTTCACTTTATGACGCAATTGTAATGTATTTTCTCTCTTATTGTGCAAGATTTCTATGGAGAGGAAAATCGCCGGCAGGCTGGGCCTAAAAAGAGCTACAACAGAGATAACTATTCTCTGGAGCTCCAAATGATCTAAAATTTTACGAAGATTTATTTTGGAATTAATAAAAATACTGAAAGAAGAATCACGAGGAGGGACCCCACCAGAAAGCCACAATCTTAGGTGGGGCGCGCCACCTAAGCTTGTGGACCCAACAGCAGGCCTCCGTGGCCCCCTTCTCTTATATGAAGCCTTTTTCCCAAAAAAAATTAGAAGAATATTTTCGGGACAAAGAGCCACCGTCTCGAGGTGGAACCTGGGCAGGAGCACATTTGCTTTCTGGCGGAGCGATTTCGCCGCAGATACTTCCCTCTAGGAGGGTGAAATCGAAACTATTGGCATCACCAATGCTCATCTCATCATGGGAGGAATCATCTCCATCAACATCTTCACCAGTACCATCTTATCTCAAACCCTAGTTCATCTGTTGTATTCAATCTTTGCCTCCAAATCTTAGATTAATACATTTGAGTTGCTAGTAGTGTTGATTACATCTTGGATTTGATGCTAGTTGGTTTATTTGGTGAAAAAAATATATGTTTAGATCCTCAATCATATATTATACTCCTCTGATATTGAACATGAATATGATTTGTGAGTAGTTCCGTTTGTTCTTGAGGACATAAGAGAAGTCTTGTTATAAGTACATGTGAAGTTGGTATTCGTTCAATATTTAGATGATGCATATGTTGTTATTCCTCTAGGGCGTGTTTGCTTACTCTCATCCCCCGTGCAATAACTGGGTGTTTGTAGACTGCACACATAACTGGGCCTGGCCCGACTGATGCATATAGGGCTCCCGAGCCAGGCTGAGCGGATACGCATGAATCCTCCGTTCCTTGCATGCAGGCACGAGCTGATGCAAACCCCCCCACACCCACCTCCCCAATCCCATCGCGCGTTCAACTTCATGCAGGGGTAACGATTCCCTTCACCACAACTCCCTCGTTTGCGTTTCTGGCTCATTCTCGCCCCTGTGCACATCATCGCCAGCCTCCGCCACCATTGCTCCCTGCCACATCTCATCTACTCCATGTGCGAGGCATCTGCCAGATCCAGACCCGAAATCGTTTTTATTACCTGAAGTGTCCCCCGACTTCCTCGGTTTCTCCTCCGCTGGTTCTCCGATTGGCCATCGTTGCCACCTTTTGGTCCTTTGCCTCATCATCTCAATCAAGCCAGGCTCAACCAGGATCCCCCATATGGTGTAGGCAAAGCTGCACAGGCAACCAAACATACCCCTCGTGATGTTGTGTGAACGTCAACTACATGACACTTCACCATGTTTGGGCATAGGGGAAGGCATTGGGGAGTAGTAAGTAGATGATGGGTTGTGAGAGTGAGAGAAACTTAAACCCTAGTTTATGCACTATTCCATAAGGGGCTGATTTGGGTCCATATGTTTCATGCTATTGTTAGATTTATCTTAATTCTCCTTTCGTAGTTGTGAATGTTTGCGAGAGGGGGTAATCATAAGTGGGTTGTTTGTTCAAGTAAGAACAACACCCTAACACCAGTCCACATATCAAATTATCAAAATAGTGAATGTGAATCAACTAAACATGATGAACGTAACTAGATGATCCACGTGTCCTCGAGAACGTTTTGCTCACTATAAGAAGTACCTTCAGCTTGTCCTTTGCTACAAAAAGGATTGGGCCACCTTGCTACACCTTTGTAATTATTGTTACTTGCTACAAATTATCTTGCTACCAAACTACCTATTGCCAGTACTTACAACACTTGCAGAGAATACCTTGTTGAAAACCGCTTATCATTTCCTTGTTGAAAACCGCTTATCATTTCCTTTTGCTCCTCGTTGGATTTGACACTCTTACTTATCGAAAGGACTACGATTGATCCCCCATACTTGTTGGTCATCAGCCTGCAGAAGGATAACCAAATTACAAAATGGCATGAT
This sequence comes from Triticum dicoccoides, assembly GCF_002162155.2. Taxonomy (NCBI): domain Eukaryota; kingdom Viridiplantae; phylum Streptophyta; class Magnoliopsida; order Poales; family Poaceae; genus Triticum; species Triticum dicoccoides. Next base: position 567,730,807 of record NC_041381.1, on the reverse strand, counting down.
ATGGATATGTCACTTAAGTTTCCGTGAGTGGTTAAAGAAACTTGCCATGGTTAATTTGCCCCAAGAATTAAACATATGAAACAAGTATAAAATACCTCCTTTCGAATCTGTTTGCCGGCTGCGACAGCATTCCCTCTCGTCGGCATGAAACCATCAACAGCAGTAGCCAGGGCATTTCGAACAATGATGCAAAAAGATCTGCAAATGAAAAATACATAATAAGAATTTAAGGCAACATTTTTTTTCTGAAAAAAAGAGAGAAAAGAGACCTTGCCAAGCTCTATTTCCACTCATATAAAATAGAAATACAAAAATATGAAAGTGACATTTACGTAATAAACCACCACATATATTAGAATGACAAGAATGTGAACATAGTACTATGGAAATTGATACGATGTAAGTAAGCAAACCACATAGTACATGTTGGCATTGCAAATTTTGCATTTAACCAACTAACTCCTACACACAAAAACATGGCAAAAACAAAAGAAGAAAAACAACTAAAAGAAAATCACACCTATAAGATGACATGGCAAATTTGCACTAGAAAAATAAGTACATGTATGACAACATGGAAAAAATGTGAGTCAATCACCGAAAGCTAGAATTTTTGAAGATAAGAATCTTCTCCATACATAAGAGCATGGAAATGAAGTTATCTAAGGCACATAACTAAACATGAACCATGGAAAAAAAATAGGGAACAAAATTCCTACACACAAAGAAAGAGCATGACAACAAAGTACACAAATCAAACATGTAACTAGATCACATGGCCCAAAAATTGGAAAATGCAGAGAACAAACATGGCAATAGTTACATTTGAACGAAAAATAGGGGACATGAGCATAACAAACACAAGTGTACATCATGCACAACAAAACATGGCAAAAGGTGACCAACCTACAAGGGGCAGCATTGCAATAATAAGTTTACTCAACAAGCAAGAAAGGACAACACAACAAGAGACAAATTGGGATTTGCCCTCAATGAAGGAAAATTTTCCATTGATGCCGAAATGCCCCGGGACTGTCAGCATGACAAAAGGATAATGGGGAGTTGTGGGTGATGTCTGCTAGAACTACGTCGGTATTTCCCTAAAGAGGAAGGGATGATGCAGTATAGAGACAGTAGGTATTTCCCTCAGTGATGAGACCAAGGTTATCGAACCAGTAGGAGAACCTCCTCACACCACGTAAACAACACCTGCAAACAAATAACAAATACCTGCAACCCGACGTGTTAAAGGGGTTGTCAATCCCTTTCGGGTACGGCGTCTCAAGATAGGCAAATAACATGAGGTAAAAGTGGTAGATAGGATAAATAGATCGTGGAACAAATAAATTGCAGAAAGGTATTTTTGTAATTTTGGTTTAATTGATCTGAAAATAAATGCAAAGGAAAATAGATCTCAAAGGCAAATATGATGAAAAGAGACCCAGGGGCCGTAGCTTTCACTAGTGGCTTCTCTTGAGAAAAATAGCAAACGGTGGGAAAACAATTACTGTTGGGCAATTGATAGAACTTCAAATAATTATGACGATATCCAGGCAATGATCATTACATAGGCATCACGTCCAAGATTAGTACACCGACTCCTGCCTGCATCTACTACTATTACTTCACACATCGACCGCTATCCAGCATGCATCTAGTGTATTAGGTTAATGCAAAAATGGAGTAATGCAATAAGAATGATGACATGATGTAGACAAGATCCATTTATCTATTATGAAGATATAGATCCCATCTTGTTATCCTTAGTAGAAACAATACATACGTGTCGGTTCTCCTTCTGTCATTGGGATCAAGCACCATAAGATCGAACCCACTATAAACCCCCTCTTCCCGTTGCAAGATAAATAGATCAAGTTGGCCAAACAAAACCCAAATATCAGAGAAGAAATACGTGGCTATAAGCAATCATGCATATAAGAGATCAAAGAAGACTCAGGTAACTTTCATGGATAAAAACATAGATCTGATCATAAACTCAAAGTTCACCGGATCCCAACAAACACACCGCAAAAAGGCTTACATCATATGGATCTCTGATGTCGCTTGAAGCTACGTCGGTATTTCCCTAAAAAGGAAGGGATGATGCAGCACAACGGCGGTAGGTATTTCCCTCAGATATGAAACCAAGATTATCGAACGAGTAGGAGAACCAAGCCACACAACATAAACAGCCCCTGCACACAAATAACGACACCTCGCAACCCGACGTGTTAAAGGGGTTGTCAATCCCTTTCGGGGTACGACGCCTCAAGATAGGCAAATGACGTGAGGTAAATTTGTAGATAGGATAAATAGATTGCGGAACAAATAAATTGCCGGAAGGTATTTTTGTATTTTTGGTTTAATAGATCTGAAAATAAACGCAAGAGAAAATAGATCACAAATGCAAATATGATGAAAAGAGACCCGGGGGCCGTAGGTTTCACTAGTGGCTTCTCTCGAGAAAAATAGCAAATGGTGAGAAAACAATTACTGTTGGGCAATTGATATAACTTCAAATAATCATGATGATATCCAGGCAATGATCATTACATATGCATCACATCCAAGATTAGTAGACCGACTCCTGCCTGTATCTACTACTATTAATCAACACATTGACCGCTATCCAACATGCATCTAGTGTATTAAGTTAATGGAAAAATGGAGTAATGCAATAAGAACGATGACATGATGTAGACAAGATCCGTTTATCTATTATGAAGATATAGATCCCATCTTGTTATCCTTAGTAGCAACGACACATACGTGTCGGTTTCCCTTCTGTCACTAGGATCAAGCACCGTAAGATCGAACCCACTACAAAGCACCTCTTCCCATTGCAAGATAAATAGATCAAGTTGGCCAAACAAAACCCAAATATCAGAGAAGAAATATGAGGCTATAAGCAATCATGCATATAAGAGATCAAAGAAGACTCAAATAAATTTTATGCATAGAAAAATAGATCTGATCATAAACTCACAGTTCATCGGATCCCAACAAACACACCGCAAAAATGCTTACATCATATGGATCTTCGATGTCGCTTGAAGCTACGTCGATATTCCCCCAAAGAGGAAGGGATGGTGCAGGACAGCAGCGGTAGGTATTTCCCTCAGATATGAAACCAAGGTTATCGAACCAGTAGGAGAACCAAGCAACACAACGTAAACAACCCTTGCACATAAATAACAACACCTCGCAACCCGACGTGTTAAAGGGGGGTTGTCAATCCCTTTCGAGGTACGGCGCCTCAAGATAGGCAAAGGACATGAGGTAAATTTGTAGATAGGATAAATAGATGTCGGAAAAAAAATTGCAGCAAGGTATTTTTGTATTTTTGGTTTAATAGATCTGAAAATAAATGCAAGAGAAAATAATCGCAAAGGCAAATATGATGAAAAGAGACCCGGGGGCCGTAGGTTTCACTAGTGGCTTCTCTCGAGAAAAATAGCAAACGGTGGGAAAATAATTATTGTTGGGAAATTGATAGAACTTAAAATAATCATGACGATATCCAGACAATGATCATTACATAGGCATCACGTCCAAGATTAGTAGACCGACTCCTGCCTGCATCTACTACTATTACTCCACACATCGACCGCTATCCAGCATGCATCTAGTGTATTAAGTTAATGAGAAAATGGAGTAATGCAATAAGAATGATGACATGATGTACACAAGATCCGTTTAGCTATTATGAAGATATAGACCCCATCTTGTTATCCTTAGTAGCAACGATACATACATGTCGGTTCCCCTTCTGTCACTGGGATCAAGCACCGTAAGATCAAACCCACTACAAAGCACCTCTTCCCATTGCAAGATAAATAGATCAAGTTGCCAAGCAAAACCCAAATATCGGAGAAGAAATATGAGGCTATAAACAATCATGCATATAAGAGATCAAAGAAGACTCAAATAACTTTCATGGATAAAAACATAGATCTGATCATAAACTCAAAGTTCATTGGATCCCAAAAAGCACATCGCAAAAAGGCTTACATCATATGGATCTCTGATGTCGCTTTAAGCTACGTCGGTATTTTCCCAAAGAGGAAGGGATGATGCAGCACAACGGCAGTAGGTATTTCCCTCAGATATGAAACCAAGGTTATCGAACCAGTAGGAGAACCAAGCAACACAACGTAAACAGCCCCTGCACACAAATAACAACACCTCGCAACCCGACGTGTTAAAGGGGTTGTCAGTCCCGTTCGGGGTACGTCGCCTCAAGATAGGCGAAGGACATGAGGTAAATTTGTAGATAGGATAAATAGATCGCGGAAGAAATAAATTGCAGCAATGTATTTTTTTGTTTTTGGTTTAATAGATCTAAGAGTAAACGCAAGAGAAAATAATCACAAAGGCAAATATGATGAAAAGAGACCCGGGGGCCGTAGGTTTCACTAGTGGATTCTCTCGAGAAAAATAGCAAATGGTGGGAAAACAATTACTGTTGGGCAATTGATAGAACTTCAAATAATCATGAAGATATCCATGCAATGATCATTACATAGGCATCACGTCCAAGACTAGTAGACCGACTCCTGCCTGCATCTAATACTATTACTCCACACATCGACCGCTATCCAGCATGCATCTAGTGTATTAAGTTAATGAAAAAATGGAGTAATGCAATAAGAATGATGACATGATGTAGACAAGATCCGTTTATCTATTATGAAGATATAGATCCCATCTTGTTATCTTTAGTAGCAACGATACATACGTATCGGTTTCCCTTCTGTCACTGGGATCAAGCATCGTAAGATCGAACCCACTACAAAGCACATCTTCCCATTGCAAGATAAATAGATCAAGTTGGCCAAACAAAACCCAAATATCGGAGAAGAAATACGAGGATATAACGAATCATGCATATAAGAGATCAAAGAAGACTCAAATAACTTTCATGGATAAAAACATAGATCTGATCATAAACTCAAAGTTCATCGGATCCCAACAAACACACCGCAAAAAGGCTTACATCATATGGATCTCTGATGTCGCTTGAAGCTACGTCGGTATTTCCCCAAAGAGGAAGGGATGATGCAGCACAGCGGCGGTAGATATTTCCCGCAGATATGAAACCAAGGTTATCGAACCAGTAGGAGAATCAAGCAACACAATGTAAACATCCTCTGCACACAAATAACAACACCTCACAACCCGACGTGTTAAAGGGGTTGTCAATCCCTTTCGGGGTACGGCGCCTCAAGATAGGCAAAGGACATGAGGTAAATTTATAGATAGGTTAAATAGATCGCGGAACAAATAAATTGCAGCAAGGTATTTTTGTATTTTTGGTTTAATAGATCTGAAAATAAACTCAAGAGAAAATAATCGCAAAGGAAAATATGATGAAAAGAGACCCGGGGGCCGTAGGTTTCACTAATGGCTTCTCTCGAGAAAAATAGCAAACAGTGGGAAAACAATTACTGTCGGGCAATTGATAGAACTTCAAATAATCATGACAATATCCAGACAATGATCATTAGATAGGCATCATGTCCAAGATTAGTAGACCGACTCCTGCCTGCATCTACTACTATTACTCCACCCATCGACCGCAATCCAGCATGCATCTAGTGTATTAAGTTAATGGAAAAATGGAGTAATGCAATAAGAACGATGACATGATGTAGACAAGATCCTTTTATCTATTATGAAGATATAGATCCCATCTTGTTATCCTTAGTAGCGATGATACATACGTGTCGGTTCCCCTTCTGTCACTGGGATCAAGCATCGTAAGATCGAACGCACTACAAAGCACATCTTCCCTTTGCAAGATAAATATATCAAGTTGGCCGAACAAAACCCAGATATCAGAGAAGAAGTACAAGGCTATAAGCAATCATGCATATAGGAGATCAAAGATGACTCAAATAACTTTCATGGATAAAAACATAGATCTGATCATAAACTCAAAGTTTATCGGATCCCAACAAATACACCGCTGAAAGGCTTACATCATATGGATCTCTGATGTCGCTTTAAGTACGTAGGTATTTCCCCAAAGAGGAAGGGATGATGCAGCATACCAGAGGTAGGTATTTCCCTTAGATATGAAACCAAGGTTATCGAACCAGTAGGAGAACCAAGCAACACAACGTAAACAACCCCTGCACACAAATAACAACACCTCACAACTTGATGTGTTAAAGGGGCTGTCAATCCCTTTCGGGGTACGGCGCCTCAAGATAGGCAAAGGACGTGAGGTAAATTTGTAGATAGGATAAATAGATCGCGGAACAATAAATCGCAGCAAGGTATTTCTTGTATTTTTGGATTACTAGATCTGAAACGCAAGAGAAAATAGATCGCAAAGGCAAATATGATGAAAAGAGACCCAGGGGCTGTAGGTTTCACTAGTGGCTTCTCTCGAGAAAAATAGCAAACGGTGGGAAAACAATTACTGTTGGGCAATTGATAGAACTTCAAATAATCATGACGATATCCAAGCAATGATCATTACATAGGCATCGCGTCCAAGATTAGTAGACCGACTCTTGCCTGCATCTACTACTATTACTCCACACATCGACCGCTATCCATCATGCATCTAGTGTGTTAAGTTAATGGAAAAACAAAGTAATGCAATAAGAACAATGACATGATGTAGACAAGATCGGTTTATATATAAGGAAGATATAGATCCCATCTCGTCATCCTTAGTAGCAACGATACATACGTGTCGGTTTCCCTTCTATCACTGGGATCAAGCACCGTAAGATCGAACCCACTACAAAGCACCTCTTCCCATTGCAAGATAAATAGATCAAGTTGGCCAAACAAAACCCAAATATCGGAGAAAAATACGAGGCTATAAGCAATCATGCATATAAGAGATCAAAGAAGACTCAAATAACTTTCATGGATAAAAACATAGATCTGATCATAAACTCAAAGTTCATCGGATCCCAACAAACACACCACAAAAAGGCTTACATCATATGGATCTCTGATGTCGCTTGAAGCTACGTTGGTATTTCCCCAAAGAGGAAGGGATGATGCAGCACAGCGGAGGTACGTATTGTTGGGGAACGTAGTAATTTCAAAAAATTTCCTACGCACACGCAAGATCATGGTGATGGCATAGCAACGAGAGGGGAGAGTGTTGTCCACGTACCCTCGTAGACCGTAAGCGGAAGCGTTAGCACAACGCGGTTGATGTAGTCATACATCTTCATGATCCGACCGATCCAAGCACCGAATGGACGGCACCTCCGAGTTCAGCACACGTTCAGCTCGATGACGATCCCCGGGCTCCGATCCAGCAAAGCTTCGGGGATGAGTTCCGTCAGCACGACGGCATGGTGACGATGATGATGTTCTACCGGCGCAGGGCTTCACCTAAACTCCGTGACGATATGACCGAGGTGGAATATGGTGGAGGGGGGCACCGCACACGGCTAAGGAACGATCCGTAGATCAACTTGTGTGTCTATGGGGTGCCCCTCGGCCCCGTATATAAAGAAGCCAGGGGGGAGGAGGCGGCCGGCCAAGGAGGGCGCGCCAAGGGGGGAGTCCTACTCCCACCGGGATTAGGACTCCCTTCTTTCCTAGTTGGAATAGGAGAAGGGGGGAAAGAGGAGGAAGAGGGG